>NC_134459.1:164936013-164938513 GCF_047948215.1 Lycorma delicatula | reverse complement strand
CACACGCACACACACACACACACACACACTCACACATCCGCAAGCAGAGAGAGAGAGAATGCGAGAAAGTGTGATAGAGAGAAATTACCGATAGAGGGACATTGACAATTGCCAATTTACTGTACATACACATTATCTCACACACACGCACACACACACACATCCGCAAGCAGAGAGAGAGAGAGAGAATGCGAGAATGTGTGATAGAGAGACATTACCTATAGAGGGACATTGACAATTCACAATTTTCTGTACATACACATTATCTCACACACACGCACACACACACACACACACTCACACATCCGCAAGCAGAGAGAGAGAGAGAGAATGCGAGAAAGTGTGATAGAGAGACATTACCGATAGAGGGACATTAACAATTGACAATTTACTGTACATACACATTATCTCACACACACGCACACACACACACACACTCACACATCCGCAAGCAGAGAGAGAGAGAGAGCGAGAATGCGAGAAAGTGTGTTAGAGAGATATTACCGACAGAGGGACATTGACAATTGGCAATTTACTGTAAATACACATTATCTCACACACACACAAACACACACACACACACTCACACACACACACATCCGCAAGCAGAGAGAGATAAGGAGAGAGAGTGTGAGAAAGTGTGATAGAGAGACATTACCGATAGAGGGACATTGACAATTGACAATTTACTGTACATACACATTATCTCAAACACACACACACACACACTCCGCAAGCAGAGAGAGAGAGAGAGAGAATGCGAGAAAGTGTGATAGAGAGACATTACCTATAGAGGGACATTGACAATTGCCAATTTACTGTACATACACATTATCTCACACACACGCACACACACACATCCGCAAGCAGAGAGAGAGAGAGAGAGAGAATGCGAGAAAGTGTGATAGAGAGACATTACCGATAGAGGGACATTGACAATTGACAATTTACTGTACATACACATTATCTCACACACACGCACACACACACACACACACACACTCACACATCCGCAAGCAGAGAGAGAGAGAGAGAATTCGAGAAAGTGTGATAGAGAGACATTACCGATAGAGGGACATTGACAATTGACAATTTACTGTACATACACATTATCTCACACACATACACACTCACACATCCGCAAGCAGAGAGAGAGAGAGAGCGAGAATGCGAGAAAGTGTGATTGAGTGACATTACCGATAGAGGGACATTGAAAATTGACAATTTACTGTACATACACATTATCTCACACACACGCACACACACACACACACACACACACTCACACATCCGCAAGCAGAGAGAGAGAGAGAGTGAGAGAATGCGAGAAAGTGCGATGGAGAGACATTACCGATAGAGGGACATTGACAATTGGCAATTTACTGTGCATACACATTATCTCACACACACGCACACACACACACACACACACAAAGACACACACACACACATCCGCAAGCAGAGAGAGAGAGAGAATGCGAGAAAGTGTGATAGAGAGACATTACCGATAGAGGGACATTGACAATTGACAATTTACTGTACATACAGATTATCTCACACACACGCACACACACACACACACACACACTCACACATCCGCAAGCAGAGAGAGAGAGAATGCGAGAAAGTGTGATAGAGAGAAATTACCGATAGAGGGACATTGACAATTGCCAATTTACTGTACATACACATTATCTCACACACACGCACACACACACACATCCGCAAGCAGAGAGAGAGAGAGAGAATGCGAGAATGTGTGATAGAGAGACATTACCTATAGAGGGACATTGACAATTCACAATTTTCTGTACATACACATTATCTCACACACACGCACACACACACACACACACTCACACATCCGCAAGCAGAGAGAGAGAGAGAGAATGCGAGAAAGTGTGATAGAGAGACATTACCGATAGAGGGACATTGACAATTGACAATTTACTGTACATACACATTATCTCACACACACGCACACACACACACACACACACTCACACATCCGCAAGCAGAGAGAGAGAGAGAGCGAGAATGCGAGAAAGTGTGTTAGAGAGATATTACCGACAGAGGACATTGACAATTGGCAATTTACTGTAAATACACATTATCTCACACACACACAAACACACACACACACACTCACACACACACACATCCGCAAGCAGAGAGAGATAAGGTGAGCGAGTGTGAGAAAGTGTGATAGAGAGACATTACCGATAGAGGGACATTGACAATTGACAATTTACTGTACATACACATTATCTCAAACACACACACACACACACTCCGCAAGCAGAGAGAGAGAGAGAGAGAATGCGAGAAAGTGTGATAGAGAGACATTACCTATAGAGGGACATTGACAATTGCCAATTTACTGTACATACACATTATCTCACACACACGCACACACACACACACACACATCCGCAAGCAGAGAGAGAGAGAGAGAGAGAATGCGAGAAAGTGTGATAGAGAGACATTACCGATAGAGGGA
>NC_134459.1:164903513-164906013 GCF_047948215.1 Lycorma delicatula | reverse complement strand
ACACATTATCTCACACACACGCACACACACACACACACACACACACACACACACACATCCGCAAGCAGAGAGAGAGAGAGAGAGAGAATGCGAGAAAGTGTGATAGAGAGACATTACCGATAGAGGGACATTGACAATTGACAATTTACTGTACATACACATTATCTCACACACACGCACACACACACACACACACACACACTCACACATCCGCAAGCAGAGAGAAAGAGAGAGAATTCGAGAAAGTGTGATAGAGAGACATTACCGATAGAGGGACATTGACAATTGACAATTTACTGTACATACACATTATCTCACACACATACACACTCACACATCCGCAAGCAGAGAGAGAGAGAGAGCGAGAATGCGAGAAAGTGTGATTGAGTGACATTACCGATAGAGGGACATTGAAAATTGACAATTTACTGTACATACACATTATCTCACACACACGCACACACACACACACACACACACACACACTCACACATCCGCAAGCAGAGAGAGAGAGAGAGTGAGAGAATGCGAGAAAGTGCGATGGAGAGACATTACCGATAGAGGGACATTGACAATTGGCAATTTACTGTGCATACACATTATCTCACACACACGCACACACACACACACACACACACAAAGACACACACACACACATCCGCAAGCAGAGAGAGAGAGAGAATGCGAGAAAGTGTGATAGAGAGACATTACCGATAGAGGGACATTGACAATTGACAATTTACTGTACATACACATTATCTCACACACACGCACACACACACACACACACACACACACACACACATCCGCAAGCAGAGAGAGAGAGAGAGAATACGAGAAAGTGTATAGAGAGACATTACCGATAGAGGGACATTGACAATTGACAATTTACTGTACATACACATTATCTTACACATACGCACACACACACACACACACACACACACATCCGTAAGCAGAGAGAGAATTCGAGAAAGTGTGATAGAGTGACATTACCGATAGAGGGACATTGACAATTTACTGTACATACACATTATCTCACACACACGCACACACACACACACACACACACACACACACATCCGCAAGCAGAGAGAGAGAGAGTGAGAATGCGAGAAAGTGTGATAGAGGGACATTACCGATAGAGGGACATTGACAATTGAATATTTACTGTACATACACATTATCTCACACACACGCACACACACACACACACACTAACACATCCGCAAACAGAGCGAGAGAGAATGCGAGAAAGTGTGATAGAGTGATATTACCGATAGAGGGATATTGACAATTGACAATTTACTGTACATACACATTATCTCACACACACGCGCACACACACACACACATACTCACACACACACACATCCGCAAGCAGAGAGAGAGAGAGAGTTAATGCGAGAAAGTGTGATAGAGAGACATTACCGATAGAGGTACATTGACAATTGACAATTTACTGTACATACACATTATCTCACACACACGCACACACACACACACACACACTCACACATCCGCAAGCAGAGAGAGAGAGAGAGAGAATGCGAGAAAGTGTGATAGAGAGACATTACCTATAGAGGGACATTGACAATTCACAATTTACTGTACATACACATTATCTCACACACACGCACACAGACACACACACACACACACACTCCCACATCCGCAAGCAGAGAGAGAGAGAGAGAATGCGAGAAAGTGTGATAGAGTGACATTACCGATAGAGAGACATTGAAAATTGACAATTTACTGTACATACACATTATCTCACACACTCGCACACACACACACACACACTCACACATACGCAAGCAGAGAGAGAGAGAGAGAGCGAGAAAGTGTGATAGAGAGACATTACCTATAGAGGGACATTGACAATTCACAATTTACTGTACATACACATTATCTCACACACACACACACACACACACACACACTCCGCAAGCAGAGAGAGAGAGAGAGAGTGAGAATGCGAGAAAGTGTGATAGAGAGACATTACCTATAGAGGGACATTGAAAATTGACAATTTACTGTACATACACATTATCTCACACACACGCACACACACACACACACACACACATCCGCAAGCAGAGAGAGAGAGAGAGAGAGAGAGAGAGAGAGAATGCGAGAAAGTGTGATAGAGAGACATTACCGATAGAGGGACATTGACAATTGACAATTTACTGTACATACACATTATCTCACACACACGCACACACACACACACACACACACACACACTCACACATCCGCAAGCAGAGAGAGAGAGAGAGAATTCGAGAAAGTGTGATAGAGAGACATTACCGATAGAGGGACATTGACAATTGACAATTTACTGTACATACACATTATCTCACACACATACACACTCACACATCCGCAAGCAGAGAGAGAGAGAGAGCGAGAATGCGAGAAAGTGTGATAGAGTGACATTACCGATAGAGGGACATTGAAAATTGACAATTTACTGTACATACACATTATCTCA
>NC_134459.1:164851013-164871013 GCF_047948215.1 Lycorma delicatula | reverse complement strand
AAATCGTTTTGAAATTGGTTCCTTCTTTTTTTTTAAATTCAAATATATATTTTAAAGCGATTATATATTAAAGATTACTAAGTTACGGCAGGAGGGATTCATTAGAACAATTAAACAACTGTAATACAATTGACCAATCAGAGACAGAAAAGTAATTAACTTGTTTTCAATTCTTATAACAAAGTTGTTTATCCTTTTAACGACGGATTAAGAGATGTCACGAGGTAGTCGCTCGAGTCTGTAACGAAACTCTCCGATATGATTGACCAATCAGAAACGCAGAACTGTAATTAACTTGTTTTGAATCTATCTTGTGACGTCGTACGAAGTAAGACATCTCTCAGTTCGCCGTTGACCGTTGCTGAGTGCATGTCGTTATGTGGTAACTATGAACAATCTTCTAGAAAGGTAAACCACATAATTTAGGACATTATTTTAAAGTGAGGGACATTTATTTTATTGCATACAACATAGTTTAATTTTTTTTTATGTATCGGTTTTTAATTAAACATTTTTTTTCTTTATTACAGTTTAATGAAAATTAACATTTAACGTAGAAAGCACGTTGCCACAGTTTATATCTACTTTGCATGAAATTTTGTTTTTTAATGATTTTTTTTTTAGTTTAAAATCTATTCTAGATAAATAATAATCTTCCATTTTACAAAATTTGGTTTATTCAAAAAAAAAAAAAAGGGGTGATGTAATCTTTTTTGAAATGGATACATCAACGTGGCAAATTTTTTATAAAATTAATTACCGATGAATTTTATGTAGGAACTAAAATGAATTTTATTCAAGAAAATGCTATAAAATGTATTAATATTTTCAATAATTTTATAGGAATTGCCTAATTTTTATATTACATCTGGATAGATTACTTGTATAAATAGTTAAGTGTAATCTATATGTACTGAATAGACAAGTTTTTTCTTGCGCTTGGCTACCTTTAATGTCTACTGAAAATAACTACAAATACCTTAGTACAATGAATATCTTGTAGGAACTATCAAATTTTATAGTTTCATGTATCAAATACTTTAATTATTATTGCTGAAACAGGAAATATTTTTTAGAAACTGTATTAAAAGAACAGTTTGTATTTTGAATTAGGAAAATAACAATGTGCAGTTTTATATCATATTTAAAATACACTTATTCCTTTTTAGTTTTTCAGATCATAATAATTGTGTTGTCTCCCCGCTAGAACAATCAGAATCTTCTTTCATACAAAATCATTGAACTAAATCTTTTTGGAGATCCACACATTTTCACATCTACGATGTTCAATTTCTTTTTTCTGTAATTCTCTAGAAAATTCTAGAAATAAAAGCCCCAATTATCACTTGTACAAATATTTTCCATTATTACATAGGTATTCTTCATTTATTTCTCAAGAGTTTATAATAATAAGAAATTATCTTTTATCTTAATTAAAGATAATTTAAAATTTATTTTTGTTTCCCATATTTCTAAATTTTTCCTGGACGTCAGTTGTAGTTAACTGCATTCATTTCTGGGTCTCTCGATTGTAACCTGAAAAAGAAATCTTTTGTAAAGCTGTTTTATTGTGTAATCAACCAAACCTGTTTTAGCTAAATTTATTTTAATTTTTTTCAGCTCACTAATAAATAAAAACAGAATATTCAAATCCAAATAATACTTGTTCTAATCCATTTTCATTTGATCCATTACCATTTGTAGTGAATTGCCAACCGGCACTCAAATTTCTGAATACTGTAATACAATCAAAAAAGTTTAATCTTATTTTTTAATTATTTTCAAGCAGGTGCAAATTTTTTATTTATTCTGATTATACAGATGACTAGGTAGAAAGAAAAAAATAAGGGCATAATTTTTTAATTACTCATTTTTCTTCTAAGTGAATTTTATTCTACGCTTTAATATATTTTTTATGTAATTCTTAACTTTGTTAGGTTAGATACCTTAGCGGTTAAGGTACTGATGTCATATATCTCTTTTGTCACCACATTCATATAAAAAAGTTAGCGAATTATTCAAAATAATTTCTTCATTGAAATCATTTACAATTTTTTACTCTGCTTTTTCTTTCAGTTACAATTATTTTACTGAATTTATGTATAGCCATTTGTAAAACTTCATACAGGAAGAAAAATACAATCCCAGTTTATATTCCTACGTTTAAGAAAATAGTCAAATGATCATATACTGTAAAGGTTCCATTTATTTTCATAATAACAAGTAGTACACTGTAATTTTGTTCTTTATGTGAATTCTCTATTTTGTAATGTAATGCAAATAATACAATTTTTCAAAAATATTAGTTTCCTAACCTTTTAATTAAATATTTAAATTTAACCTCTTTGGAGAGAGATAAATGTTTTTACTATGTATATTTCGTATACAAATTATGTTTACACGGTTTTGTTGGCTCAAACAGTAATTTTAATAATATACATAAAATAATTAGGTAGCTTGTAATTGCATGTACTTGTTATGTAGCTAGTAATTTCATGTAGCTTGTAATTGCATGTTCTTTTTATGTAGCTTAGAAATATAACTGTTTTATCATAAAAAATAGTTTTACTAACATTGACTAACATTAATTACACTAATTAATTTAAGTTTAGTTGATGGGTATTTTATGTATATCATTCATTCTGCTGTATTTGAGTTGAATATCTAAATTTAAATGTAATATAAATTGATTATCAATTATTAAATTATAACTGGGTCTTCAAAGAGGTTAAATTATAATTGATTTTAATGACCACTTAACAGGCTTTTTATACAATTTTTCCAGTATTCTTTAAATTAATTATTTTTACAGCAATTTTTTTTAAATAAGGAGAAATTTGTGATTTGCTAATTCATAGTATTGGCTTTGTTCAATCGTATTTGATCTGTTTATGTAAAACATCCTTGCATCTTATTTTCTTTGTGGATTCACTTTTATTTTATAATTATCCTAAGTAATTTCTTAAATAAATAACCATATTTAACAAAAAAATTAATTCTAAAATGACCCTTTGATTATTTACATATAAACAAATTTAAGAATACAAATCAGATTTTTTGGCATTCGTTTAAAAAAAACTTTTCACCCTAACCATCTAATGTTAAATAAAACTATTTTTGACACCATCAAACAGTATTTGAAAGTATACTGGACTTCTGCAGAGAACCATCAAGGAACTATTACAGTATATCAGGAATCATTTTAGTTCTATTTAAAAGGCCTATCACTATTACTGTTGACATTTTTACAACCTAAAAATACACTATATTAAACCTTTTATATGAGCAAATTATATATATAAACCCCCTGGTTTTAGTCTTCTAGAATATATGCCATATCTCGCCTGGTGGTTATCCACTGAAATTATTAGTTTATTTCTATAAATGTATATTTTTTATAAACAATTTTCCAAAACCATGTAAAACTGAAATCGAGCACATTCTCTATCTTATACGGGATTAGAATTTGTAATTTAATTGGTACCCGTCACCTGCTATTAATCATTCTGCACCTCCCACTGTTCACATATAGAATTTCTTTGTAATTATATTTCATATTGTTGATGAAAAAGACCTCCTTATTGATTACTGAATAATAAAATTTAATTTTTTTCTATAATCCTAGAGATACAGGTAACTTCAATATTACATTTAGTATTTGCATTATTACCCCCTTTTCACTTGCATTGTCATTAATCATAACTTGATCCATTTGCTATTCATTAGCAACTTTACCTTTTTTTCAATAATATAAATTATAGACTTTTAATTCCAACCAGGATTGGCAATATTATGCTGTGAAAATGCATTCTTAGAGAATCTTAAATGGGATAATCAAGAGGTCTGGATAGTAATGCATACACCTGCACAGGTACAAAAGGGAAAAAAAGAAATATGAAAAATACAAGTAAATTCATTATGATTAAAGACTCTCTGAGTAATTGATTTCTTCGAAAAATCTTCTATTTTTAATATTGAAAATAATAGAAAAATCCCTTAAGTTATATTTCTTCAAATCGATAACATTTTTCTGTTGAAATTATGAAACAAAAATCTTCTGGTTAATATTTCCCTAGTTCAGTCTTCTAATTCGGTTTCATTTTTAGAAATACAGTTTCAAATTATTTAACTGTAACAGCACACAGATTAGATTGTATATACAGACAGAAAATTTGATATGTCATATAGTTAAGGATGTATTGTTTTAAATTTTTTATCAACTTAGCAAGTCTGATATGCTCTGAAATACTTCCGGGTATATTGTTATAATTTTTTTATCAACTTAGCAAGTCTAATATGCTCTGAAATACTTCAGGGTGTATTGTTATAAATTTTTGATCAACTTAGCAAGTCTGATATGCTCTGAAACACTTCAGGGTGTATTGTCATAAATTGTTTATCAACTTAGCAAGTCTGATATGCTCTGAAACAGTTCTGGGTGTATTGTTATAAATTTTTGATCAACTTAGCAAGTCTGATATGCTCTGAAACACTTCAGGGTGTATTGTTATAAATTGTTTATCAACTTAGCAAGTCTGATATGCTCTGAAACAGTTCAGGGTGTATTGTTATAAATTTTTGATCAACTTAGCAAGTCTGATATGCTCTGAAATACTTCAGGGTGTATTGTTATAAATATTTGATCAACTTAGCAAGTCTGATATGCTCTGAAATACTTCAGGGTGTATTGTTATAAATTTTTGTTCAACTTAGCAAGTCTGATATATTCTGAAACACTTCAGGGTGTATTGTTATAAATTGTTTATCAACTTAGCAAGTCTGATATGCTCTGAAACACTTCAGGGTGTATTGTTATAAATTGTTTATCAACTTAGCAAGTCTGATATGCTCTGAAACAGTTCAGGGTGTATTGTTATAAATTTTTGATCAACTTAGCAAGTCTGATATGCTCTGAAACACTTCAGGGTGTATTGTTATAAATTGTTTATCAACTTAGCAAGTCTGATATGCTCTGAAACAGTTCAGGGTGTATTGTTTTAAATTTTTGATCAACTTAGCAAGTCTGATATGCTCTGAAACACTTCAGGGTGTATTGTTATAAATTTTTGATCAACTTAGCAAGTCTGATATGCTCTGAAACAGTTCAGGGTGTATGGTTTTAAATTTTTGATCAACTTAGGAGATCTGATATGCTCTGAAACACTTCAGGGTGTATTGTTATAAATTTTTTATCAACTTAGCAAGTCAGATATGCTCTGAAACAGTTCAGGGTGTATTATTTTAGATTGTTGCTTCACACGAAGCAAATCTTATATGCTGTGACAGTTCAGGGTATATTATTTCAACGTTTTCCTTAACGGGTAGGAGATTCAATGTGCTCTTGCACAGTTCCGGGTGTATTATTCTCATCTTAGCTTATCAGTTACCTAATATGATACACAATTACTTTTAATTATAATTCTTGATTACATATTGACATTGTAAATATCTATGTTGTATGCAATGAATAGTTTTCACAAGTGCCGGGTACATAAACATTCGTGCCGCGTCAACCGCGTCGCGACCGTACTTCATCATCCCGATATCGTTCATCGGGTTCGGTTGGGGGGTGCTGTGTATATAAATGTGTCTATAATTGGGGGGTGATATATAAATATGTTAATGTTAGAAATAGTTATTCATATAATTCATAATATTTAGTTATTCTATGTTTATTATGTTTCTTTGTGTTTTCAGCTCATCACTTCACTACCAGTGGCTGAAGTCCTCCTTAACTCAATTTAAATTCATAAAAAATTCAGTTTAATAATTTTAATTTTTATTTTAATTTTAAATTTAATCGCATAAAAATTCCTTTTTTTAGTTTAAATTGCTTTATAAAATTTTATTTGAAATATTAATGAGTGGGTTTTTAAAATTACCTTTTTTGTAAATTATTTAAATTTTGTTCATTTCATTGACAAAATTAATCATTTAAATAAGTTCAAGAAATTAAAAAAATAAGTAAATATATATATATATAGAGGCAATTTCTTAATTAAATGCAGCTTTTAAATCTTGTTCATGTAGGATATAATGTTAATTTTTAATTTTTTTTTATTTGATATATATTATATTACATAAGCTTTTTCTTAAATTTTTTTGGTAGGTGTTAATCAAATTGAAGGTTAGAGCATATTTATATCTAATTACAGTTTTAAGAATTTTTTATTTTTTATTTTATTTGAAATATTTTAAATTTTGAATACCCTTTGCATTCCCCAATCTGCATTCAGCCAACCAGCTTCAGAGAAGATGCATGCTTGCATGTTAGTTTAATTTTTTCAAACCAGAGTCAGCTGATTTTAGAGGTGCCATAATAAATTATTTCACTTTATTTGCTTTTTTTTTATTAAAACAATTAACTTAGTTGCAAAATTTACCAATTTTTTGTGGTAAAAACCTAAGTAGAATGATTATTTGAAAAAATCCATCTACCATAACAGTAATCCAAATTACTTCAAAATTTAATAATTTTTTTATGTAATATATTTGCCTTGCATATTAAAAAGGCGTGTACTGATTCTGGTTTTTAGTGTGTAATTATTTTATTTTCACATATTTTGAAATTGTGGGGTAAATAAAGTGATTGGTGAAAATAAAGTGTGAAATTACAGTGCGATCAATATCAAAGTTTGAAATTAACGTTATCTTCCTCACTACAAAAATTTACAAACTATAAATAAAAATGAGACTAGAAATAATACAGATTACCAGATTACATTCCACATCTCATCAACTCTTCACTTCATGCTGCATCCTATTTCTTCAGACTACCAGATCGACCGATTCTTTCAGCTGCTCGATGGATTTGATCTTTGGATTAGCCTTGGTGATAAATGTATAGCTGTGTTACCAAATGGTAAAATATTAAGGTACTACTAATTCTTTACTACACCATATAATTTCATGATAATACTAGTATTTATTAAGACTCCATCCGTTTATGTAATGTTTAGCTTCAGTTAGAGCAACCAAGTATTGGAGATACTCACTCTGTGAATTCAACCGGCCATTATCACTTGCCTTGTACCAGGGGCCAAGGTCAGGGCATTAGCCCACTGTGGCTAGTCTAGTGGTAACTCGTCATTGCAAGTCAAATGATTTCAAAGTTGAGAGTTCTAAGGTTCAAATCCTAGTAAAGACTTTTAAATGGATTTGAATATTAGATTGTGGATATTAGTGTTCTTTCACGGTAGGGTTTCAATTAACCACACATTTCAGGAATAGTCGATGTGAGACTGAACAAAACTACACTTAATTTGCATTCATACATATCATCTTCTTAAGTAATACCTTATGGTGGTTCCCGAGGCTAAACAGAAAAAGAGCGGGTCAGTCCATTAGTTTAGACTCCAGTTTATATCACTGATAGGTAACTTTCTCTTTTGATACTGCAGGTACTTTTATTTCTAAATTTTTAAAAAATTTTAGGTAGATCTGTCATTAAATGTCATGCGAAACACAGAAATTTTGTGTGGCAAATTACAACATAATGCAATAAAGGAAAAAACAGTATAATAAAGAAAAGAAACTTAATAGTGTTACATATCAAGAAATGCCAGTATCTGGTCAATGCCTAATTTGTCTCTGATAAATATTTTATTTGAAATATAAACCACCAAAACACAGTAATTAGATAAGTTACACTTGCCATATTAATTTCCACCGACTGTTTTTTTGCAGTACCCTGCATCTCCAGTATGTATTAAATTCTATTTTTATTACATTAAAACTTATTTGTTTTAATGATATCTATTTTTTATGATAAATTATAATGTTATCTTTTGTGAAATTTTAAATGATATTACGAACATAATTAGGGTATACAACATACCCTATTGTACAGGTACAACGTATACCAAAATGAAACGACTAGCACTAAATAGGGAATCTTAAAGAGCTGCATCAAAAACCAGTCAAATGACCTAAGACAAAAAAATGAACATAAATGTACTGTGAAAATTTATAATTTATAATTATTTAATTAAATAAAATATTTATAATTTACACAAAAATAATACAAATAAATTAAAAAGAATAAGATAGAATATAATAGCAAGTGAAGGTGTAAGATACTGCACAAACCGGTTATTGGAACATAAGTATAAATAATCTAATTACTGTGTTTAGGTGATTTAAATTTCATATAATGTTAAATTTTATATATATATATATATATATGTATATACAAATTTTTATGAATTTTGTTACAGCAATTAAACTTAATAACTTATTATGTACATTTCTTGGCTTACAATATTTCAAGAATATTTTGAGTATTTATCAGTTAACAACTGTACATCATTTGATTTTTTTTCATCATTGTTAATAAAATTGAAATGCAACATGTACTTATAATTTAACTCAATTATTCTTTTTGTAGAAGACAATTATTCTTTTATAATGTAAAGAATAGCCATGAAAAGCAACTGATTTTGTTTGATTTCATGTGTAAAATAAATGAAATAAGAATCAAATTATTGTCGTGACAATCATCTTTTCACTTAGATACCTCCTTAATTATAATAAAAATGAATTTTATATATGTTTACAGATAGAGAATGGGTTTTGATAGATGAAACAAAGCAATATCTTCATTTAACGTATTATTTTAATAGAAAATATACTGTGTAAAAATTTAGAAGTGATTTCACAAGTTTTTTTGTTTTTGATAATGGAAATTCTGTTTAGTCCTTTATTGTTTTAATTGCTTTGACAATGAATCTCTTGCCTGACGGGGGCTTGAAAATTTAATGAAACCATGCTTGCACCTCTTTGTCAAAATTTTTTGAATATACTTATAAAGTAGATGGCACATAAATATTTCATGAATTTTAAATACCAGAGCAATCAAAGCAAGTGGAAACCTATATAAAATTGTAAAAAATAATAAGAAAATAAATGATTCATTTCATTCTATAAAAATATTAAATATGATTTTAAAAAAATAATATAAAAATTAGTAAAAGGATCAGGTGGTATACCGATATCCTGTATCGAGTTTTGTTACCATTCAACATTATTCTTAGCTGAAAATTTTAGCTCGGCCAAGTAGGTTCATATAACACACATTCCTGGATGCGATATAGATTTGTTACCATCTACATCAGTGAACCTTAATTCAGAATAATGTTTTTGCATTTATTCTTGGTAAAGCACTCTGATCTTGTACGAGAGGAATCCTTGCTGCCTTAAAAGGGGCTTAGAATTTTTTTGAGCGAGTTGTCTTGTTTAGCAATCTTCCTTTCTCACCTTCTAACTTCAACTTTTTTCCTTTATTTTCTTCTACCTTGATCTATTAAAAGGGTGTTTTTCAATGATTTCTCAATGGATATCTACCCGATGCGGGGTCCGTAAAAAATTCAGTGTTCTTTGTATCTATCTAGTCTGGAAGAAGGTATAGCTTTTCTTGTGTACCTACCTAGCTAGTGATTCTATTTCTGTAAAAAATGTCTATATAAATACTTGTACCTCAGGTTAAATATTTAAGAAGTAAAAATGGACCACCTAATCATTCCTAATAAATATTTTTGTTAAAAAAAGTTAAGTGCTATCATACATGAAATGAATTAAATAACTAAAACAAAACTATTTAATTTCACAACCGCTAATTGAATTTGTCTTATTTTCTTTTGTTTCAGGTAACTCAACGGTTCATTTAATATTCTAAGGGAGAGCTGCCATGTAAGTGGCCCTCCTTACATTGTGGTACTCCCTTTTATTGTAGGATAATTTTCTACTAAAGGTACTTACTTTTGTTATTATTGTTTAATATTATAAATTTTCATGTTAAAAATAAGTTGTGTAGTTTTTAAGTTGATAGTATAATATTCTTATAAAATCGCGGTAGGTGCCTAGTCCCAGTAGGGTCCCCTGATAGGAACTTTCCTTTAGGGAATTTTTTATGTCTATTTTTGTGCATGTTTCTATTTCAGGTTCAACATAAATTTTACATTAAAATTACTTATATAAGCAGTGTAAATTAAGTTTTATGAAAATAGATATAAATTTTGTATATGCTGTGTATGTTTTTTCAGGTACAATGTAGATATTATTTTATTATTAGTTAAGTCGCGTCCGCGATCCCAATGCCTAGTCCCAGTAGGGTCCCCTGATAGGAACTTTCCTGTAGGAAATTTTATGTCTATTTTTGTGTATGTTTCTGTTTCAGGTTCAACGTAAATTTTACATTAAAATTACTTAGATAAGCAGTGTAAATTAAGTTTTATGAAAATAGATATAAATTTTGTATATGCTGTGTATGTTTTTTCAGGTACAATGTAGATATTATTTTATTATTAGTTAAGTCGCGTCCGCGATCCCAATGCCTAGTCCCAGTAGGGTCCCCTGATAGGAACTTTCCTGTAGGAAATTTTTATGTCTATTTTTGTGTATGTTTCTGTTTCAGGTTCAACGTAAATTTTACATTAAAATTACTTAGATAAGCAGTGTAAATTAAGTTTTATGAAAATAGATTTAAATTTTGTATATGCTGTGTATTTTTTTCCAGGTACAACGTAGATATTATTTTATTATTAGTTAGTTAAGTCGCGTCCACGATCCCAATCCCTAATAGGGTCCTCCTCCCTAAGGGGGAGGTTTTTAGTCGGTGAGAGCCCGACACTACCGTCTGTTGCGGGCGCAGACGGTGGCTGGTAGAGCTTTTCCTCCTCCTACGCAAAACAAAAAAAAAAAAAAAAAAAAAATTAACAGTTCATATTAAGTGCATTACTAATCTTTTTGCCAAGTGATTTTGAGTTGTAGGTGCTGTACTGGGAGTACTTTTAAATTCATGGAAGCTGTGACAAAAAAAATGGTTACTGATTCTCAAATATAATATTGAAAGCGGAAAATGGTTATGGAAGATAAAAGAAAATTTTAGTTAAAGTGACTATCAACCGTAGTTTCAAATCTGGATTGAATAAAAAGTAAGTACTGTAAATGTCTAATAGAATTTTTAAAACGCAGCAAAATATAAAAATCACATCTAGAATTGGGCATGGTATTTTAACAAATATTGGGTGCTGAATTCAAAACTTATAAAATTTTGTGTAATACATTGCATTTTTAAATACATACGATTTATTTACCAATAAATGCATAATCAGTGTCATACCAATATTTCAAAAAAGTTATTATTTTTATGTATTCATTTATAATTTGTTCAAATCAGCTAAGTTTTTGTTATTCAAATACAGATGAATTGAAATATATTCAATAGAGTTTTTAAACGATTAAATCATTGGAACTAAGTTTTTAAAATAAGTTTACAAATGTTTTCTCGCTTATACGATGTTTTATCAGTTTCTCTAAATAAAACCAACAACAGTCATCAATCATTCTAGCGTCCCATCTTCCTTGGTAGTGATGCTGACGGAAACGGTCTCCTTGCTCATCACTGACAGAGCACAAATTTTCAGGAAAAAAGTCTAGGTGAGACTGTAGGAAATGAATCTTTAATGACATCCTACGTACTAAATATTTGTAGTTTTTTAACAGCTTATTAACCATAAACATAGTTTTCATCTTTTCTGTTGCCTAAAAAACACCAACAATGTCTCTGAAGGACTTCCATGCAGCTAATGCATGATAAATAACAGGGCTCGTCATGAACCGTTCAGTTACTGAGCATCATATAAAAATAACACGAGGCACCCAGATTTTATCTTGATCCCTGAGTGCGCAATCCAGAAATAAGTTTTTCTTTGAGATTTATGCATACATTTACCTCTAATGTAACAATAATTGTCTGGATGATTTGAGCATCCATCAACTTTTTAGAGGCCATGTAGCAAATAAAAATGAGAAAAAAATCTCTTCAGTATTATAAAGAATTTATGAAAATATAGCAAAACACTAATAACTGTGTGAACACAACACACAGTATAGACAATTGAAGTTTTGACTGAATATAATTTTAAGCTCTGTAGTAGGCAACAACAGATGTCTGTATGATTTGGCTGTCTCAGCGCACAGCCGAATCACCCAGCTTTTGACCCAGTTCTTAAGAATCCTAATATGAGGGAGTATGAGGACCGTCCACGTTGTACTGCGCCTGTGGGTGTCCGTACACGACGTCTGCTGCAGCATATGAGTGTTAACTCTCCCTCGTTCTTTCTATCATGTCCGTGCTCGAACCCCCCGTGGAGAATACACCATGTAAATTTTACATTTGATCTTACAACATAATATAAGCGTTCCACGCCACCTATTGTTTTTTGGCAGATGTTTCAGTTTCTCCTCGCCAAGTTGAACCCAGGCGTGGGGATATATACTGATGGGTCGAAGTATGGCGGTAACGTTGGTTGTGCTTTTGTTATCAATGAACAGTCCTATATGTTTGGCCTACCCGGTGTTACGAGTGTGTTCACCGCAGAACTACTCGCTGTGGATAGGGCTCTAAATATCGTTGGCCCTAAATATAGGAGCATTCTTATTTGCAGTGGCTCGTACAGTGCTCTCCAGACATTGGAAAACCTTTATTCCAAACATCCTGTCATTGACATTTATGATAAAATCCCTGAGTTAAATAAACGCAACAGGGAGGTAGGTTTTTGCTGGATCCCCAGCCACGTTGGAATTCTAGGTAACGAAAGAACAGATTCTGCTGCCAAGGAAGCATGTATTCAGTCTCCTTTCACCACCCGAGTTAGTACCTTTGATTTTATCAATCATATAAAACAATCACTGCGAGTGAGGTGGCAAAGTGACTGGACGGCTACCGTCGATAATAAACTCCAACGGATTAAGTGTTGCCATGGGGCTCCTCTTGCAGAAACTCTCGTTGTGAGGAAGTTGTCCTCTGCCGGTTACGGTTGTGACATACGAGGATCACACACGAATACCTAATGTCAGGAGAAATGTTTTAATTATTTAAAACAAATAATTTTTATTAACTATTTTACATCTACAATGATATTAGAATACAAGAATTAATTACATTTTTAGTAAGTAGAAGCAAAGTATATAATGTGCTAACACCAATCAGCTATGCGTAATCTAATTACATGTTCATTCATTTAATAGGTAATAGGTAAAAGAGTAGTCGATGAAACACATGATGTTACTGTTCCCAACTGTGAGGTACATTTCATGAATAATTTTCTTTGACCTAGCAGAAGTCTTATTTTCAGTTATTGAATTACATAATCTGTCGCAATCACAATGTACTGATGCATATAAAGCACAAAAGAGGTAAGAGGTACAATTTCTTTCTATTTCATTAAGAATAATGATTTTCATACACGACCAGTCCCAGTGGTGAACGGAGTGAAGATGTTGCTTGTAGAGCTGAAAGATTTTCTGCGTTTTAGTGGGCTTGGCCTACTCTGTGTAGAAGATGATGGGCAATTGTTTCAGTCCTCACTTTCCTTACTAAGCCCGGCATGAAATGCTTTTTTCTTGAGAATGCCAATGCTATTTTGTGGGACATGCATCTCGTATCTTGTCGCATTCAATCTTTTGTTTACGGCAAATGACATATATATATCTGATTATAATTATTTTATTGATTTATTTTTTCAAAGTAAAATTTCTTCCTAAGTAACTAGAAATAAAAAAAAATTATCATAACAGTTCCGGTTCCTCTATCGTTTTTTAAAATAAATATTTAAATATCAATCAGGTTTAAGGTAATTCTTGATTACAAATCAATATTCAGCTGTTCTTCATGATTTTCTGGCACCATGACTATGTCACTCATAATATTAGTATAATCATTAGATTATAATCTACAGATTTTAGATTGCTCCTTTACCAGCACTAAATAGATTGAAGGAGTGGTTGAACAAGTCATTACATTGTAAATTCCTGATCTGTGAATTCTGTGCTATACAAGTCATGCGAGATACAAGTGATACCATATAAAGTTGATTTCTTTAAATTTACGATGACACTATACAACCAGTCAATGTGATGAACAGAGTGAAAGGACCAATTTCAGGGCTGAATATCAGCTATAGTTTAGTCAGCTTCATGCTGGTATGCAATAATTTTTGTGGGAAAGCCATCAGGAAAACCATTAAAATATCCATTTTCCTCAGAAAGCCTAACTATTGATGTTCAGTTTTTATTAAGATTGGCTCAGCGTTTTTTTGGAAATAGATATGTGTTCATGTCAGGTTATCTGTTGAGTTATGACTGCTTCAGAGACATAAAAATATTAATTATTGTGAACTAGATTCCTTGAGTCGATTGGAATCCCTTATTCGTCAAATAGATTCCATGAATATCGATTACATCTTTGAGGTTTGTCTTGGATAAAATTCTGGATTTATCTCTTAGGCTGAGGCAATAGCTACTTTCTTAATCGCCCCTTAACAGAGTGATATCTGTCTGCTTATGAGACTTATATCGCAGGCAAATTATTATATTAAAAGCACAACAGACTAAACTTAGATGTCTTGATGAATTAATTTACACTTCTTATAATTTAATTCACCAAATTTCTTCATAACAAAAAGCATAAAGTTAAATTTTATAATTTTAAGGTGAATTGAATTTTGTGTTAACTAAATATAATTAAACAAAAAAATTATACCAATACAACTTATAGACTTTGTTACTTATTTGTAATTTAATAATAACTAAATTGGTAAGTTTTCTTTTTCAGCAATGTCAGATGGAGGACTTTTATCCCAGAATTTAGCATAAATAGAATTGTCATTTTCATCAAATTAGATTGGAGAGGAAACAGTAATCTGTGAGTTTTCAATTTATTTATTACAATATATAAAACGTGCAATGCAATAAGTAAAAACCATTAAAAATTTTATGTAGCAAGCAGTAACATCAATGTACATTTAAGAATGTCCAGCAGCTCTTACAAAGGGGAAGACATGTGTAAGGAAAGACTAGAAGGGCTCTAGCAAAAAGAAAAAAAAAAGTTCCATAGGTTTTTTTAAGTTGAGAGAAAACATTAAAAAAATTAGGAAAACTTGGGATTAACTCATCGATTCTTGATTAGATATTATAATATTTAAAGGCTTAACTCTATGTAAAGGCTTATGAATGTAATTAAATTCCATTGTATGAATAACAATTTGTCTTTATAATCAATACAATATTAGTAATGAAGCGATTAATTTGGATAACATCTAAAGTTCCAGGTTGTCTTTCAAATTACTTCATAAAAGAAATGAAGCATATTAAGGAAAGTTTTTTATGTTTTTTGGGGTAAGAGTGACATCTCCACTTTCACTGTTGGGAAATGATATTTATAACCACTGATATTCTTTTGCAGAATTTACAAAATCTGCTATATTATAATTTTCAAACCATACAAAGATCACTTATATTTTATTTTTTTTTAATAAGTGTTAAGAGAATAAAGCTCACAGAGACGAAAACCCTTTAAATCATTAATTCACTTTCAGGTGTGATTTTTAATTGCAACTTACCTGTAAATTATAGTAGTAAATAATTTACTTTGTTATCCACTAAAACTTTGTGTACCTGCACTTACTCTGCCTTAACTTAAAATTATATCTTAATAAATGATGTCATTTTGTGATAATAAAATTCATAATAGTTAAACTAAAAAATATAATTTAATAGTACATATGAGATGAAGAGATAATCATTGAAAATTAATGTAATCATGGCAGTTTATTTATTGACTAGTAACGAAAAATTGTATTTTAAATCAAACTTTTGTCATTTTGCAATGTTGTTCAGGAGAAGTACAGTTGGTGGAAAAGTTTCTGTTATCAAACCATAATTTCTAAAAAAAAATGAACTCACCTTCCAGCTGCTTTCGATGTAGCCTACCATCGACATAATTTGTCTCTTCCAATCTATTCTCAGCAATATCATATAAAATACACTTTCATGATTTATTACACCTTCAAATCTAACATTTGTTTCAGAGATCATTCTGTTATTAAGTAGCATTACTTTGTTCTTAGTAGTATTTTAAATTGTTCACTTTACAAATTTATTATTTTTCATTTTACCTTCAAATAATTTTTGTGAACAAAAAGAAAACAAAAACAGAAAAAAAACAAGGATGTGGTGGTTGTAACTTTTAAAATATTTTTACTATAAATTTATATGTAAATTACAATACAATACCTATTGCAAACAATAATTCCATTTTACAATTTAATTTAATTTCACTGTAGTTATTCTCTCTTTTTAGAGCTTAATTTATTGTTAAATTTATTACAAAATGAAGCTTTATGTCACACAATTACTAGTTTATCAGAAAATTTAATAAGTATATCAAATATTATCAAGATACCGCAAAACTTACTGAGAAAAAGATTTAAAAAAAAACAATAATGGAACAGATAATATAATAGATGGAACTTTTGATGGCAATAAATGTACTTTTATTGTTTTTCATACACTGAATCGATTCTTAAAGTATGTTCTGCATTATCTACCCAAATGCTACTCAATCAGAGTAAGATGCGTATTATAACGTACTTAAAATATCTTACTCAAATGCATGATAAATAAAAGAAAGTATATACTTATATTGCAATGTTTATTCTTATAGATATTATTGTGCAGTGCACTGACGAGACAGCTTAATAGCAAGTGCACTATAATATTGATAAGGTAATCTAATTTTTATATTTCCATTAGCAAACACGTCTACCAAGCCGTAGCCATTAACCAGTTTTTGGAAAATATCTTAAATTCTTTAAGATAAAAAAATTTCATTTTCAATTTTATGAAATATTTGTAAAACATTTATTTATACCGATAAAACAACTTAGTAGCTGTGGTATCGGTATCTGAAAAGAAACTTTTCAAGTCGTACATTACAAATTCTGAACAAGTAGTAGAAATTTTATCATTTGACAAGAACACACCTGTAAATTTAGGTCCTCGCTTCAAGATGTACAATGAGGAGGGCCTCAGGGAAACGTTTTTGCTTTCTTATGTTTATTAATGATCTGCCTTAAAATCTTTAGCCGTTCATTCCAACTCTTTTCACAGATGACACAACTGTATCTATTTCTAAGGATAATAAATAAAAATGGATTGAAACTTAACAGTTGCAGTTTAAAAACATTTTCAATGGATGGATTGTAACAATGTAACTTAAAATATGGATAAAACATTGTGCTTCTCGGGTAGACATAATATTGCAGATTGTGTGACCAAAAATCCCATTAATGATATTGATAGTATCTTTGTTGTCCACAAAAGATAACCTCTGGGTTTTTTATTTAATAAATTCTTGTGGGATGATAAAACTGATATTTTGTTTACCAAAATGGAGTAGTTTTACTCTGAAGCATCTTTATAAAAACATTGAGCTAGTAATCATTATCGATTACTTTCATGCCTAAATATTTTCTCATATAATGTGTAAACTCCAATTTGTGGGCTTTTTAAAAACATAATCTTTTAGGACAAAAGAAGTGCTTTCAGATCAATACAGAGGCATACTTTATGAAAAGGGACACTGTATAATCAGTTAACCATTGGCTTATTTTACAATTAAAAGATTTAGTTTTAAAGATAATATATTGTTCTGTTGATGAATTAAAAAAAAGACTAACATATGATTTACCTGCAAGCACTTCAACATGTACAGATATAAGTGTATATGTTCGAAATGATTTTCAGGAACGATTTCTTAACTGTTAATTATTTTATACTAATATTTTATTATTAATGTATTTACATAAATATCATTTCATGTCTCTGAAAATATTATAATTTTTTTCAAATTTTGTAATTTGTTCCGATCAGAATAAAGTCGCAAGTTAGGTTAAATAATTCGTTATAATATTTTTAAAAAATCAACCTTACCAACAATTTATATTTTATCCCTAGGGCTTTAGGCCATTTGACAATCCTCAAGAGTAATTTTTTTGTACTTTTAAAAAATTAAAAACTTAAATAAAATTTATTAACTATTAATAACCTAACAACAGTCTTCCTTGTTGGAAGGAAATAAGTTAGGCATCGTGATAATTATTAATTTAAATAGAAAATCATCTGATATGTTGCTTTATTAATTTATTATTATTACAATATGTATAAAATTTTTGGATATTGCTTGTTTTATAATAATCTGTGGAAAAATCTAATATTTTAATAAAATTATTTGTAATTATTTTTATAATAATTATCTGTAATTATGTTCATTCTATAAAATGTGATTAGCATGATTGGATTTATCGAAACAATTTTTCTTTATACTATTATTGTTCTTTAGCTCTAAAAGAAAAAGAACGGTTGCTCCTACACATATATTCTGGCCGGCAGTTTTCACGTTTTAAACTATAGCCAACTTGTCTAAGATATTTATTTATTTGGGGTTTATTATTTTAGTAGAATCGCTATTGTTTATAAAATTTAAATTTTTTGAAATATTTAACTTAAAAAGTAATAGAACTTTAAATACATCATTTTTATTTTTTTTGAAATTGATATTACACCCCCTGGGTTGGTCTAGCGGCGAACGCGCGTCTTCACAAATCAGCTGATTTCGAAGCCGCGAGTTTTCCAACATTCAAATCCTAGTAAAGGCAGTTACTTTAATACAGATTTGAATATTAGAAAAAAGGTATAAAAAATACCGTTATCAACGCTAAACAGATACCGGTATCGTTACCGATAAGGTAACGATAACGGTACGTATCGATAAGTGTCGATAAGGGTATCGATAAGGGTACCGTTATCTGAATCGGTGTCGGTACCGGTATCGGTACCGTGGATAACGATGTTCTTTGGTGGTTGGGTTTCAATTACCCACACATCTCAGAAATGGTCGACCTAAAACTGTACTAGACTACACTTCATTTACACTCATACATATCATCCTCTGAAGTAATCCCTGACTGTGATTCCTGTTAGCAAAACTGTATAAAAAGAAATTGAAATCAAGTTATATACAGAGTGTATAACAAAGTTCAACCAGGATTTTTGTAACATATTCCACATGTGAAATTAATGGAAAAAGTTCAAATAAACATACACCCTTAAATGCTTCGTTTGTGAGTAACGGCTAATGACAGATTTCACTCAAGATTTCAGCAATCTCGGTGAAAGAGGTCATTCTGAAATTTTTTGGGCATTAATTAGTGGGCAGAATTAGTGATTGCTATGGATTTTTACCTTAAAAATTGAATACAATACCTACCAAAACTGTATCTACAGTAGTTTTTAAGTAATCTGTGATGAAAATCAATGAATTACAGTAAAAAACCCGTTTTTATGTTTGATGTACAATAACTTTGTTAAATGGGTAATAAACACCTAAAACCTTTAAATAAAACTTGTAGAGAATTTAATTCTGAACAAAATTGTGCAAGATAAATCGAACAAAACAAAAAAATTTAAACAGTACAGTAGATTTTACCTACTAGTTTATTAAAATATTAAATAAAACCAAGCAGCTTCAAAACATTTCTTGGCTTGCTTCTGTACTGCTCTTGTAGCTCTTTATAGTTCTTCAGGGCTATCCTTAAGTATGTCAGCAGCATCCATAATGCGAACAATTAATTCCTCACGAGAATGTATTTTTGTTTTTTGTACAATATATTACAATATTTAATAAGTACAATATTTTTCACCCATCCCCAGACGCAAAAAGATCTAAAAGGTTTTAGATCAGGTGATCTTGGTGGCCAGGAATATGAACCTCCATGACCGCTCCATTTCTTAGGGAAATGATGGATACATTATGCATTAGGTTTATTTATTTTTGTAATGCAGGTATTTAAATGCCTATTTATATATTTTTGCAGATTTCATCAAATGTGGGATCATCATGATTTATCTGTTAAGTTGTTCCCTATCACAGTTGTAAACTTCATCAAATTATGATTATTTTTGTTACCTTCATCAGTCTATAAATATCAAAGATCTTAATGATTAACTAAAACGCTGTTTACAAGCGTTTACAATATAAAAACCATTTACAAAATAACTAACTTAAGAAGATGCATTAATTTAAGAATACTGTGTAAATTCGAGTGAGTCATAATACAGTAATATTTGAAAATATTGATTCTTTCGAATACTGTTTTTGA
>NC_134459.1:162636013-162846013 GCF_047948215.1 Lycorma delicatula | reverse complement strand
CATCTAAAATATTATAAGGTATGAGTTCATTTTTAAGGGAGGTAATAGTATAAAAAGAGTTAAAATGATTAAGAATTTATTCGCATTACAATAAACTATTCTTAGTGGATTTACAGTTCGTCCATTCATATATCTTTTTTTTTATACATATCCATTTACTAATATTAAAGTAAATAATAAACTATTTATACACAGACAACGTCCCAAATATAACAAACCTTTTCCCAGTAAACGTATATTGGTAATTTATATTCTAAAAATTAAATATACATCTTCATATTTTGATAATTCTCTTCTACGTTAGTAGTTCTTAAATTATGATTACAATTAAAAAGGATATCCGTTATTTTAACAAAAAAAAATATTTACTTCACTTAGAAATAAATTATTATTTCATTTGAAAAATTTATGTTTTTTCATCTAATAAAATATAAAAAATTAAGTAAAATTATTTAATAAACTGCTAAAAGAGGTGGCTTTTTTTTTGATAACTTCATTTATAGACTAGTTCATGAAAACATGTTATTTAAAAGCCGGCCTACAGTAATAATGATGCTACTTGCTACATATTTATATGTAACGTTTCTTAAAGTACACAAACACTAAAAAATACTTTAGTGCAGTTCTGCTCAGGAAGAGCGACTTTTCGTTTTCGACGCCCTCACTATTTTGCAGACAGAAAGGGTCTAATTTTCAGAATACAACGCAATACATACGTTCGATTTACGAGTAGACCCTACATCAGGCATGGCCAACATACATCCCGCGAAAAACTTTTCAATATTAGCTTTTTTATAAGCAATTGAATAATGGAAAATACGGAAATTTAAAAAACTTAACACGTCACATTAGTTTTTTTTTTTTTTGTTAATTTGTTGTACTAAATTACTAACACTTATTCATAAACAAATTTCATAATAAAATTATGTTTACTTAAATGAATCGTTTTTATATTTACAATTTTTTTAATTTTAATATTTCGTTCGGCCCGTGAAACAAGTTTTCTTTCCAATTTGGCCCGGAGGCAAAAACGTTTGATCTACGTACATTTGATCATGTTTGATCAAAACGTTTGATCAAGTTTCAACTCATGGACCACTGTGACACACTGCATAAGCGTATGAAAAAT
This sequence comes from Lycorma delicatula, assembly GCF_047948215.1. Taxonomy (NCBI): domain Eukaryota; kingdom Metazoa; phylum Arthropoda; class Insecta; order Hemiptera; family Fulgoridae; genus Lycorma; species Lycorma delicatula. The sequence goes on along the minus strand of NC_134459.1, from coordinate 162,844,884 downwards.
ACACCACTACACAGTCAACACAACCTCAAATTTAGGTTATGTTGTCTGTTACCCTTAAATTGAGAGTAACTGAAGAACAACTCAACCCACCTCCATCAAATTTTCACAAACACAACTTCAGTAACATTATTACTGCGTATTTCAATTTTAATTTAAAAATTTTAAATGAAAAGATTAGGTGTATGGCACATGATTATAAAGGGTATTGTAAAAAAAAAGGTTAACGAAAAAACCATTAAAATAACGACTCTATACCAAAATGGCGAACCATTAATATTTTTAAAGCTACTTTCAAAAATGGAACCTGAACTAATGGTTTTATACAAAAAAATATGTAACTTTGAATTAGGATTTTTTTTAATTAGCTTTATCAAGTAGTTTTAGGGATTCTCGAACCATAAAATTTTATACATGAATTGTATTTTTCTAATCCTCAAACCTCAGACATAAAGAAAACTCATTTTCACCTCTCGATCTCATCATACGTCTGAAAGTAATACTGTACATTTTTTTGAAAAGTCGGTAAAAACGTTTCAATCCTTAAACTTTATAATTATCAATTTTTCAGTAAGAACCATCTAAGGTTATATGGGCGGGCAATTAAAAATTTTAAATGAAAAGATTAGGTGTATGGCACATGATTATAAAGGGTATTGTAAAAAAAAAGGTTAACGAAAAAACCATCAAAATACGACTCTATACCAAAATGGCGAACAATTAATATTTTTAAAGCTACTTTCAAAAATGGAAACTGAACTAATGGTTTTATACAAAAAATATATCGTTTCGAATTAGGATTTTTTTGAATTAGGATACTGTAGAAATGTCCACGATTTTTATTAGGGTTCTCACAGCCTGACTTTTTTTGTCAAGATTTTTATTTAGCAATAACCCTTTAAAGTGATGTGACATTATTTCTACCCTTGCCATTTAAAATTTTTTTTATTACGATTTTCCCTGGGAACTAGGAATGCAGTTGTCTCACCCTGGGGAAAAAACTATGTACTGTATGTATATATTACTGAATAATTGTACCCTAAATAATTAACTGCACTCCCGGCTACGCCGGTTAAGTTATGCAATTATTTTTGAGCCAGAAAGTTTATTTCAATTCATTCATTTATATCTCTGTATATTTATGATAAACTACGAAAAACAATAACCCAAATTATAAATTTCTTTTCACATTTTTATGTAAATATTGTAATTATTTACATAAAAATACACATATTTATTGTAAATATTATTATGGATTTATTGGTTCATTATCCTTTATAGTTGCTCATGCCTTTGTTTCATCTGGTCTTTTTTTTTTAATTGGTATTATTTATGATCGGTTAGGAAGCCGAAGATTTTTTATTGTTAAGGGTTTACTTAACTATTTACCTTCACTTAGTTTCTTTTGATTTTTGTTTTGTGTTATAAATATATATGTTTTGTGTTATAAATATATATGCTTAACATAGTTAAATAAATAAAATGATAATTTCCATTCTTGTGAAGAACCTAATGAAAGTTGAACAATGGGGACTATTGTCTTCTGTTCTTAAAAATATGAAGAGTCACTTTTTTCATTTTTATGGATCCCATATTCAAGGGAAGCATTCGGGTAAAATTAACTTTTAAAAAATAATCGCTAAGTGGTGATGATAAATTAAAAAATCTCGTGGACACCACTTCCTCCTTGTACACCTATTAAATTACACATACATTTTTTTTTTTTTAAATGATAAGTACATAATATCAGCAGTTATTAATGATATAATTGTATATCATTAATAACTGCTGATATTTTTTCATATTTTTTTTCTTATTCTTTATTCTTTTTCTTTATTCTTTTTTCTTATTTTTTTATTCTTAGTTATATTTAAATTAAAAAAAAAAAATTAAAAAAAGGAGATTAAGTCTGATTCGAACCGATGTGCCTTCCCCTTGTAAGATCCAAATTTTTCACTCTGGTACAATGAAAATAAGTACCACTTATGACATATCGTTAAAAAGCTCTCAATGAGGGCTTATTATTGCATTTAAGAAAAACCCAAAATCCAAACTTTGGGCTTTTTTAGACACTTTTGGTTCAGTCCATTGCAATCAAAAGCGAAGGTGCACAATAAGATGTTGTACCAGTCGTAAATCCAAAATTTCAACTTCCTACGGCTATTCGTTTTTGAGTTATGCGAGATACATACGTATGTACGTACAGACGTCACGGCGAAACTAGTAAAAATGGATTCAGGGATGATCAAAATGGATATTTCCGTTGAAATCTGAAAACCGAAATTTTTCGCGATACTTCCTTAATTCGGACAAGGAAGTAAAAAATTTTTTTTTTAAATTGTTGAAAAAATAGAAAGATACTGTTCTAAATAAACAAAATAATAATTTTTGTAGGAAGGGGTGAAAACATTTGGCTATTTTTTTTCGAAAAATTTTATGCGTTAAGTTATCAAAAAATTAACATGTTTACATTTTAAATGCAACGGTAAAGTGCGAGATGGATTTAGAATTAAACAATTTGTTTTTTAAATTAAAAAAGAATTTTTTGTAATAACAGACCATTGGAATGGGTTGGGGGAAAAGATTTTTATAATAATCTGAAGACCTATTTATGTAAAAAATATAGAAGTAAAAAACTCCCATCAACCCCTTTTCTGAAGCAAGAGATATAGCTAAAAAAAAAAAAAAAAAAATGAGTCTTTTTTGCTAGGAGGTTGAATATTAAATAAAAATTTTTCGTAATTAGTGATCTTGATGAAAAAAACTTTTGTAAGAAAAAGAAACTTTTTGCTAAAGTGACACAGTAAAAATCTGAAATTGTATTTTGGTCAATAACACTGCCTCTCTTTTTTCCAATTTTTGTAATAATTTAATACATTCTTTTGTACCGAAGGAAATACCTGTCTACCAAGTTTGAAGAAAATCGGTCCAGAGTTATAAGACTAAATACTGGCCCCAACATAAATACATACATATAAATAGAATAAAAGCTTTGTCCACAGATTATTTAAATTTTGTTAAAATCTATTTATTTTTTTGTTAACTTTTCCCATTTTTTCCTGGAGGCACAAAACTTAAAAAATAGACCAATTTTGTATATTTTTGACCGATTATATACTTTTCCGTTATAGATATAGAAGCATATATTGCTGTAGCCTGGAAAGTAAAAGTTAGTATTTTTATTACTTAAACCTTTTATTTGATGACTTTTTTTAATAATTTTACTACCTCGTCATTCTGACTTAGTAAACATCTTTGTCTACATTTCATATTTTAAAATTTGTTATTTTCATTTCTTATAAAAATGTTTTGTTAGAGCAGAATTTTGAAAGTAATTAACCCTAAACAAAAGCAATTAATGGTAAAAAAAAGATTAATTGTTTTAAAATAAATGTATATTATTGTTTTAAAAAATGTAAATTAAATGAAACAATTTAACATAGCTACATATTACTTGTATAAAAATACAGTTATTTGTCAAAATTTAGGCACTGTTAAAATATGTTTCTGTAACTATGTCTATAGTTAAAATTATGGTACAGTTTTGCTTTATGTTGGCTTGTACACGTATTATAACTACTTATAATATAATTTATAATCATTTCATGGAATAGTGTATTTTTTCTAATAAAAATATTATTAAACCCAAAAAAATTAATTTTGCTACATTTTAGTGTTTTCCAGCATTTTACAATGAAATCCATATCTTAAGAAACATTCAAGTATTTCAAAAGAATTTGTAAGACATGTTTAAAATTGATATTCATAATGAGATATATAACATTAAATCAAAGAATATTACCTTTTTTAATATCAAGAGGAAAGCGATTTTTATTCTTAATCTTGGAAAATATTACTTCAATAAAATTACGTTTCATCTATAACCTAAAATCTTTCAAAATATTTTATACAACTACGTAGATACAGAATTTGTGAGTTCTTCATCTAAAACAGATGAAGGGAAGTAAAGGGATTACTTTAGTATTTAATTATTTGAAAAATATAAAAGTAATTCTATTTTAACTCATAATTTTTTATTATATTTCGTCTAGGCTAAGCATGAATTTGTAGAAAAAGTTCCGAGCCAAATACAACCATTCAAAAAGGATAACTAGTGTTGATTAATTATAATTATTAAACAAAAAATATTTATTACTAGAATTTCTAAATACCAGGCCAAAATAGCTTCTTTTTTTTACGTCCGGGTCAGACAAGCGATTCATTATACAGAGAATGAGATGAATGTTCTGTAGCGTGTGTGAAAATGCCATGCCTGACCGGGATTCGAACTCAGGACCTCCGGGTGAAAAGGTCGAGACGCTACCACTAGCGCCACGAAGGCTGGCAGGCCAAAATAATTTACTCCGGAATAATTTATTCAGCTGGTTTATAAATTTCTTGAAATTTACTTAGCCGAAAAATTCACAAAAAAAAATGTTACAGCTTTTAAAATTTCATTGTATAAGAAAATTAAAAAAAATTTAGCTTTAGAAGTACAAAATATGAGGAAGAAGTTTTGAGATTAATTGAAAAAGAGAGACATTTACGACAGTATCTTGGTAAATTTAATGGGTTGTAAAATAAATGCTTACGTTAAGGTAAGATTACATTTAGTTAGATAATGTGGCATGTAAAATTTATGAAAGAAATATAATATAGTAAAGATTATTATTTATGATATTGGAGAAAGTAATTACTTTGAAATAAAACTAGTATTAACTAAGAAAACAGAACCGTAGAAGTACAAAAATCAAGTCAAATGACTTAGATAAATAAAATACAATTAAAATGCGGTCTAGAAATCAATAAATATTGAAGTTTATTCTATTGTTACAAAGTACAAATATAAATTTTATAATTCAATTTAAAATAATGAAAAAAAATACTTTTTTCATGTTTATACACGTAAAGAATTTTTTAAAAATACGGTAAACTACGGTTTTCATCACATTTTTAATTTTTTTTTTAAATCTAAAAATGTACACAATAAAATCTTGCATCAAAGAAACCGATTACTTTAATTTATATTGTGTTTAATGACATCATTATTTTCTCCAATGCTTTGAATCCTGTTCTACACCTCTAGATCAACTTGAAGTAAAACAAAAACTAATATCAACATTTAAAAATAATATTCAGTAAAGTGATATTTTATTTTAAAGGTAAATAGAATTTCTTTGAGAGTATGAGTTATTGCAATTAATTTTTTTATCTAGTATGGCCGATTTACAGTTTTTCAACGAGTATTTTCTTTCAGTTAAACATTTTGTTAAAAAATATTAAGTACGTGTATTTGTAGGCTTGAAAATGTAAAAAGTGTTATTTTACGGATACATTATAAAGATACCCTCCATGTGACGATTTTTGTCACCACGTCACCCCTCCGTAATCCTTTGAACCTTACCGGAGGTCATTTTCAGAACCTCGTCAATGACATCTTTCAGTCTAGCCTCAGCCAGGATTCCACCGATGCGAATGCCACAAGCAACATTTCCATCGGTGTACTATTACTAACACAAACCCCAAACAAAACGTATTTAGCCAAATCTCAAACAGACTGAATGACTTTCTATGAAACGAAGGAACTAACTCAACGAATCATAAAAAGAAAAACAAAAACACTAATAAAACATAACAATAAATGTTGTAACATAAAAGTGGCATAAAACATAACTAACGAAAAACAAACAAATCTATAATCAAACGGAAACAAAAACAGCAACAATTTAGCAAATCGTAAAACAAAATAACAATAGAAACAAACATAAAATAAAAAAGTAAAGTCCAAGCGGAACATCATAATGATTCTTTCTTTCGCCAAATGTGTGATAAAACTTTCTACGATCATCCATTCCGCCCGGCTTTTCGAATTAACACGGAGATCAAATATCGACCTGATAATATCAAGATTATAGTCATACCTTTTATTTTTCCTGTTTAGCCTCCGGTAACTACCCTTTAGATAATTCTTCAGAGGATCATATGTATGAGTGTAAATGAAGTGTAGTCTTGTACATTCTCAGTTCGACCATTCCTAGATGTGTGGTTAATTGAAACCCAACCACCAAAGAACACCGGTACCCACGATCTAGTATTCAAATCCGTGTAAAAATAACTGGCTTTACGAGGACTTGAACGCTGTAACTCTCGACTTCCAAATCAGCTGATTTGGGAAGAAGCGTTAACCACTAGACCGACCCGGTGGGTTTATAAGTCATACCTAGCACATTCATTTTATATACATAATTTTTCATCAAAAAGGTAATTGTATCTAATGTAAATTTTAATAGAAATGTTTTTACGGAATAGAATAATACTTATCAACGAAAAATTAAAAAAAGATTCCTCTCTCCTAAAAAATTTACTTTTTAATTATATTTTTGTTTTTATTCTATTAACATATCAACCTCAAATATATTTATTACAATGTTTCTTCAAAAAATAATACTGAAAAATCTCAATAAACGTAAAAAAAACCTAGTATACTTTATTTTATTTATTTTTTCTTATTTAATAAGTGTCCCTTTTTTTGTGAAATTTTGTAGATTTGTATATGTTCTATTTTTCAATTGTGTTGAGATCTTGGCTTTTGTATACTAAGTAGGAAATTAAAATTTTACGGTTAATGAATTCATTTATGTGTCCTGTTTGTATTGTATATAGTGATTTGCAAAATTTGATTGTTGTTGCCAGATAAATGTACGTTGTTTCTTGAGGGATTGGTACGCATCTTAACTCTAGTTGCATGTAATCTTGTCTGTAGTTAGTTGTATGTTACTTTTATTAAAATATTCTTAGGCTTATTTTTTTTTTTTTTTTTTTTTTTTTTAGTTTTGAAAGCTTCACAGTAGACCTTTTTTTTAAATTTGAAAATTTGAATCGTTGTTGGTTGATGTACATTAGTGTTTTGTCATTAGATATTTTTTAAATTTAATGTCTGTATTTTATTAAATATTACTGTCTGTAAGTTGGGTAGGTCATAAAAGTAATACAAAACAACTCGAAAAAATTATTTCACAGCAAATATTACACTACACCAGGCGAACCGTTCCTTAGGTAAGATATTTCTATAACTCTATGGAAAATATTTACATACCGGGTTTTAAATTTAATTATCACGTTTATAATTATTATAAATGTATGCTTTGTTAAATTAAACTACAATGTCTAAATAATTTTTATTTTTGTTTTTTTACTTCTTAATATAAATCAATATAAGAGCACCGTTTACAGCCCAGCAGACTTCAAATCGATAATTCAGTTCATTCCACCTTCTGTCGAGCACGCCTACAGGAATTGCTTTTAAGGCTGCTCTTATTTTTTGGCGCAGGTAGCCGAGTGACTGGATTTCATTTTGGTATACGATATTTTTTTTACGTAGTCCCAAAATAAGAATTTCATTGGCGTCAAATAGATCTTCCAAACGGGAGCTTCTCTGCCTAACCGGACTTCCGTAAACCTGTCGTTGAGCGTAGTCCTCAAAACTTCTGCGTAGGTGAAAGGGGTACCATCCTGTTGGAAAATTAACCCCTCTACATATCCAAACTTCAGAAATACAAAGTTCTCTAATATTTCGAAGCACATTATGCCCGTAGTAGTCTGCCCGTAAAAAAAATGGCAAAAAAATTCGATTATGCACGATAACATACCAGACATTGAGTTTATGACGAATTCACCCATTTGTGAAGATTTTCTGAAGTCAATACTCTTTAGTTATGGCGATTCACGATTTCTTAAATATGAAATTTCGCTTTATCAGAAATAAAATTCGCTTCAGATAGTTTTCATCGCCATAAATGGTTTAACAAGGTACAAATGAACACTTTATAGCTTATCGTTAGGTTTAATTTCACGGATTATCTGCGGCTTATAAGAATGAAGTTACAATCATTTACGAACATCATGGACGGTGTTTTTAAGGAATGATTAGTTAACGACTAACCCTATGAACCGATCGTTTTAGGCTTCGCTAGAAAGACAGCAAAATTCTTACATTGTTTTCGACAGTCAATTTAAGCCTACTTGGTTTTGTCACTTATTTTGTCGCTTACAAAAATTTCTACGATTGATTTGCGTATAATTTTTTTGAAAGACAATCACTAATTTTATTTTTGCGAACCGGTACGTGCACTATGCTTTCTCTTGTGGTGACGCCATCCATGGTACCGGAGCTAGGTTTGTAACAAACCGTACGTATTCGTTATTCAGTAACGGGAATTCCTTGATGTTTTTAGTACTAAATCGTTACTCCCTAAAACGAGTTATAACTCGTTAGAAGCAGATCATATCGCATCGTTACTTTATCAAAACAATAACTAAACTTACATTAAGAATGAACGTAAAATTATTACGTATCAGCAGCATGCATTTTGGCCCAACCACTACCGACAGACTCATTTACCTTATATTATAACACTAGCGTTAAATAATAATTAGTAGTTAGATTGGATTTTATTATATTAATGATCTTTTCATAGCGCCGCGCCGGTCGGGTTCGGTGTTTATGTTTACGATTCTCTAATTCGTAAAGAAAATTACGTAATATACCGTAATTCGTAGCTTTACATAGATATTATTTATTCAATACTAGATCGTTGATACTGGTGTTTTGGTGGTTGGGTTTTTTTAATTAACCACCCATCTCAGGAATGGTTGAACTCAGACTGTAAAAGACTACATTCATTACATATCATCCTCATACATCCTCTGAGGTATTATATGAAAGGTAATTACCGGAGGCTAAACAGTAAAAATAAAGAAAGATGTTATTTATTATATTACGGTAGATTCATTCTTTTATTGTTTGATCTGTTCTGTCGTCTACCGTTTCATTTCTATTTAGTTTTATTTTACGAAATTAAACTTTATTTTAGTCGTTTTCAATCTGTCATCATGTAAAAGAAAACGAGTAACTCTGGAACTTTTTTAGTGAAGAATCAGATAATAAAGCTAACTGCAGTTTGTGTTTCTCTTCATATTGTGTATAAGGTGGTTGAACAACAAATTAAAAAAAAAACAAAAAAAAAACACCTTTCTACGTTTAATAGAATATTGCCATCAGAAATAAAATCAACAACTATAACACTAACATCTTCATCATCAATGTCAAATCTCCCTCAATCTAGTAGCAATAGCAATAGCGATTAAGGGCAACAACAAGATGGAACCGAAGTAAGCGATACTGTTAAGATGAACAACCGCTCTTCTCAATCTGATTCTGAGAGTAATGGAATGCAAAGTTGGCAGGAGTCTATTACTCCCTACTTTATCGCAGAACCTGGACAGAGTCCCTTGCTGCTGGATCATTCTAATCGGGCTTGTTTTTTTTTAAAGGGTTAATTTTTTAATCTCGGATCTAATTTTTCAAGTTTTGTCTATTATTATTTTAGTGAATTTAAGACGGATTTAATTGCATTCCAATCCGTTGTTAAACCAGCTGATAGTAACCTAGTTAGAAAACAGACTTATTGCCATTAGTTAGGAAGCGAACAAGTATTTCCCGAGAAAAAAAATTAATGATGTGATCTTAAAAATGATGATTAAAGATATGCGATCGTTTTCTGTAGTTGAAGATTCCGGTTTTAACGAGTTATTGAAATATCTTTAACCGAATTAGAAAATGCCTTACGATTTATTTCAAGCAACATCGCTTGATAGTCATATGTAGTGGCAATAGAAAAATTGAAGAATGAATTGACAATTACATCCTTTATATCATTAACGACTGACGGGAGGATGTCTAGTGCTACATCTTACCAAGCAGTGACGGATTAATATATACTAGGAAACACGTAGGAATTAAAGTCAGCTCTTTTAGACCGTTGAATGTAATGAACGACATACAGCGGAATATGTTAATAAACAAGAATTGACAGGAGTTGCGATTGATTGAGAAATAAATGAAAATATATTTGTTTGTGTAACAGATAATGCCAGTAATATGAAAGTCGCAATGCGATTAACTCAATGGGAACATTTCCTATGTATTGCTTACACTTATAATTTAATAGTTAGAGCCGGTTTGAATCCAATTAAGAGTTATTACTCGGAAAGTAAAAATTATTGCGGAAGATTTCCATAGAAGTCCTCTAGCCACTAACAAATTGAGTCATGCAGGAACAACTGAGACAAGGAATGAAAACAGTAAAACTTAAAATAGATGTTATAACTCGTTGGACTAACTCCAAAAAAGGAAAAGATTTTAAATCTGCAAAAGCCATTAGAAGCAGCACTTGGTTTATTACACATTCCCGTGGAAAATCTGAAGATAAATAGCGTATAAATCTAGAAATTATAAAGATTTTTAAGCCTTTCAAATTATTAACAGAAGAAATGTCGTTTGAAAATGAAATTACAATATCAAAAATTTTGACAACCACCGTATTAAACAATGAATTGTTAAAAACCTTTCTTAAAAAATTAATTCAAGAATTCAATAAAAGATCTAAAAATTGTTTGCGGCACAATATCTTGTCGAAAGCGGGATTCTTTTGGATCCTAGATTCAAAAGGCAAGGGTTTAGTATCTTTATATGAATATGCCAAAAACACTATTAAAACTGATTTAGAAAAAATGTCACCGACACGAATGATGCTAAAAGACCAGCAAGAAGAGTCAAATCATTCAGATTCAATAGATGAAGATTCAATCTGGATGAACTTCGACATGAGGTCAACGAAAAATTTCTCTGTGTCCACAGTTTCTGCCAGTATCATATCGATGAGACTATACTGAAGAAAGGCTACTCAATAGGAAAGAAGATCCATTTCGTTGGTGGCGTACACGGGTGATTTTATACTCGGAAGTAGCTAATTTAACAAAAAATATATATATATTTATCTATTATCTACATCAGTGCCAACGGTAAGAGTTTTCTCCAAATGAGAATGAATATTATCCGAAAGACGTGCATCATTAAAACCAAAAAGAAGAGAAAAATGTTATTTTTAAACGACAACGGAAAATTACTTCTTGATTAAGATAAAAATATGATATTTAAAAATAAAAAAATCTACTTAAAACAAACTAATTAAAAAAAAAAAAACTCAGGAAGATAAAGAAGTAGACGTTATAAGTTTTAATAAATGAAATTTTATTTTTGAATTGTGATCGTGATGTATCAGTTTCGTTGTGTGTAGCTGTAATTTGTTCAGTGTATATTCATTCACATTCTTCGTGGAATATTTGTAGTTATACACAATATTTTATGAAAATTTTACTGGTTCTTGATTCAAAAATTATCAATCACAGAAGGTGAGCCAATCAATCATTTTTTTAATATTTTTCTGCGGAATATAAATTATAAATAAAAAGACATTAAAGACAGTGGAGTGAATGAACCGAGTATAAAAATCTGTTTCATTGTAATCTAATTTATGTTAAAATAGTAAAAATTATAAGACCCTTTCTTTTAAAATGCTGTAAGATGTAAATTATAGCGAACGTTCTTTGTATAACGTAATATTTGTACGTATGATGCAAGTAAACTACCATACAGTAACGAGTATCCAACTGGAAAATATCGGGAACTAAACTTATCGTTACTTTTACAGCACTACTAAAAGCCCGGGTTCATAACATCCTGTGTAACACTCTAAGGCAGCTCCTATCTGACGGACAACGTGTAAATTAAAACTTAATCGTTGTCGCTTTAAGATAACGCATATTAATACTATTCAGTGCTGCAAAATAAAAAAAAACTTTGTTCGTTCTTGAAATCCGTGAGTTGTTTTTCGGATATTAGGTATTATATACGAAAAAATATACACGAAAAATGTAAGTCTACTGTCGGAAAGCTGACATCATCATATGTCTGTAGAAAAGTAATAAAACAGAAGACGTCCTTAACCGTAGAAATGTTATGCTCCATTTTATATCTTACTGCAGAATATTTTAATAAAAATTTCTGATTTTCCATTTTCGAAAATAATATATAACAACCATACCTTTAAAATTTATAGGAACTTCACTACAACTTTGTTTTCTAAGGACATCTTATTCCCCTACAGATTACAAGCACGCATCTTTCATTGACTACATCGCTTAATTTGTCCAAGTTTATCAGTCAGTATATAATTATACAGAAGACAAACAAAAATATTTTGGTACATGTAATGCCTATTCACACTCGTAGACAATACGGTAAATTAAACAAAAGAAAAAAATCATATACCTCACCAAACCAAATGTATCAATACTTTTAAATGATATAGCCGTCCAAAACATAGCGTTGCGGACGATATTTGGAGCACCGTGGTTCGTCAGAAACGTCACTCTTCGCTACGATGCGGGACTATAACCGTATCCAAGGTGGGGGTTGCGCAGGCACACAGACTGTTCGGGAGAGCGGCGGTGTCCGATCACGGCCATCTCCGGGACATCTGCCGAGAGGACCGTACTCCAAAGTGTACAAGAAAACGGCCTCATGCCGTATTAAACGAACAACCGTACGAGAGTCAAAAAATGACAAACCAGGCTTAGGAGCCTCTATATTGCGTAACCTATAAATGGAAACCACGCGAAAATTCCGGCCGCGAAAGTGACCGTTTCCGCAATTAAATTTTGTTAAAACTATAAAAAGGTAGACATCACCACACACCGTCTCACGAAGAGACCACGACTTCATTAAGTCAGCATATTCAACTCCCTCCGGAGAACGGGGCGCATTTCTCCCTCCAAATAACTAGAGCTCCGGTAGGCGAACTCCTACTAGCCCATAGGTGCTGGTACCGAAAGTACTTTAGCGGATGGACTGAAGGGGAATCACGCCGGGATTACTAGGCTCAAAAGCTTAGTCTATCACGGTCAGAACCAGTAAATAAATTTCACGCTTGTCCATACGGATAGGAACGCAAATTACCAAATCCGTCCATAAATAAAACTTAAAATTTATAACCGCCACTAAATAACCGATGAAATCCGCCCGATAATAGAAAGATACAGCAGCAAGGTACATTGTCTAGGCTCTGCGATCTGTAGGAAGAAATATTGAAACCCCCGCCATTCTTGTGTTCCGTTCCATAAATGATATGAAATTTCCCAACATATTACATAGTAATCCAATACACCCAATACAAATCGAATGTATTATATTTAATTATATACTCAAAGGATTTTATTTTTCACTTTTTTTAATATAAACTCTTTTCGTCATTAGTAGTAGGCCTATTGGCGGATATTGCTTACGTTGAAAAGAACCTTGGAAGTAAAAGTTCCATTAATTTAAATTTTGTTGTTTAACATTTTAAATGATTTCTAAGTTAGATCTTATACAGTTATACTAATCACGAATAAATATTTTATACAAGAAACATTAAAAATATTATTTAAAGTAGTTTTATCATAACGTTTAAAAATAAATGTGTACAGGATTAACAAATTAATTCAAATCATTGAATTATTAGTAACACTAATAAGAAAAACGGTTAAATTCTAAATTTCACGTAAATATAGCGGAAAAAATCAATAATACTTTGTTTGCTTTTGTTTTGAGTACAGATGAAATTTTAGCGTGAAAATATATTTTAAGAGGAAGCATTCTATCCTATCCAAAAAAATTGTTTCATAAAAAAACTTCTCTATCTCCGTACAAAGAAAATATTACTGTATATTTAAAAAAAAAATTATTATAACTTTTTTCTTTCTTTTTTCCTGTATAGCCTCCGGGAATTTCAATTCAGGTGTTACTTTAGAGGATAATATGTATGAGTGTAAATGAAGTGTAATCTGTACAGTCTCAGTTCGACATTCCTGAGATGTGTGATAAAAATTATTATAACTTTTTACGGGGAAGTAAATATTTTAAGCTAAAACTTTATCGATCGACACATCGTGTAATAGTCCAGTTAAACGGGAAACATATACATATGTGTATATTAAATTAAAGAATAGTATAGAAATTTAAATTTAATTTTAAAAAATATATATACTCTTACATCATAATTAAATTGTTTACGATGTATGAAAATTGCAGCATTCTTAATAAAAAATATCAGTAATATATATATAAAAGTCTCCCTTACCTCGGACAATTAGTATTACCTAAACGTTATTTCGCGTGTTAACTATTAAAATTATTGCTATAATCATAAACTGGTAGCTTTGATAAATAGTACGGATAAAGAGTCAATAGAACTCTATGAAATTACAGCTCTTTTGAAAACTGGTTTAAAATATATGTTCCCCTTTGATTATCGGTGTAAGGATATTAGTAAAGTCGTTTTACATTTTACAAATTATCACTTTTATGTATTAAATAATATACTTTTATAAGATAAGTTATATTTTTTCATTAATACGTTTTAAAATATTCTTCATAGAAATAAATTTAATATGTAATCAACCCAGATTTATAAACAGCAAATCCTTAATTAATTTCAACAAGCTTAGATATAGATCATTAATAAAAGCTATGCATAAGATATGAAAAAATTTTGACGTTATTAATAATAAATATTTAAGTATATTTTGGAACATCATGGTATGCAAAATATTTGTTTGATAGGAAAATAACTGATTTGAAAAGAGACTAAGCTAGAATTAATTTCCATGTAAATCTTTCATCATGTTAACAACACTATTTAAATGCATTTTGTTAACTGAACGTAACAAAAACAGATCATAGTACATGCAGACTATATTTATTAAGCATCTTTTTAAAAGCAATAAAATGCATAATTATTAAAGTGCCGCTATTTATTGTTCTATTAAAATATATATATATATTTAATATTAACGTGAAACTTTAACAACCAGCTCAACTGTTTTTGGATTACGAATAGGTAATTTATGGTTTATTCTTTATTTTGTCTATTTACAATCGGTTCCCGGTAATAATCCACAAGTAAATCGTATTTCAAAAAAAAGCACAAGATGAGGAGTTCCCAACGAACATAAAACTTACATATACACGAAGATACACATAAAGTTCACATAAATACAAACATTGAATAAGACCAAATTGGTCCAGCTATGTATTTTTTTTTTGTTTAGCATCCGGAACCACCGTAAGGTATTACTAAAGAGGATGATATGTATGAATATATGTGAAGTGTTCAATCTCAGGTCGACCATTCCTAAGTATTCAAATCCGTATAAAAGAACCTTAGAACTCTTGACTTCGAAATCATTTGTGATGACGAGTTCATCACTAGACCAACCCGGTGGGTTTACGAGGTTTTTCCTTGTAAAAAAGTTTTACTTTTATACAGACGCATTTGAATAGATCGTGGATACCGTCGTTCGTTTTTGATTCTTTAATTTTTTTTATACCCCCAAGGCAACCGGTCTTCACCACCAAGCATAACACGATCACCTCAGAGTGCCGTGACAGCAGTCTCTGCTTTCCCTATCTGGCCTCTCTGCTAGAGGTTCATTCATCTGGGTCCCCCCCAGCATCATCAGAGCACGCCGACCTCCCTTCTGGACAGCCGACGACGTGCTCCTCCGCTTGGGTCTACGCTTCCGATCCCTAACCTACTATCTCCTGACCCGCGTTTCGCGTGACGAGAACTCCTCTGCGACCTTCTCACACCTTGAGGATCCTCCATCCATCATCGGGAAGTACCGACCCACCCACTCTTGCGGGTGTGCGGACCAGTACACTCTTGGCATGGAGGTTACCTTCCTCGCCCTGCACGTTTCGCCCCCTTCCTTTTTTTTCAACCTTGTTAGATAAACCCCTCCCTTCTTCACGGAGTGCATTGTCCAACATAGCAATTACTAGAACGTTTTCTACATACAACTTAAGTTGCATCTCCTCCACACAACAATACAATTTAAATACACTAAAAATACTAATAAAAGTCTTAAGACTACTATACAATAGGCAGCACCGGATGGTGGGTCTAGCACTTAATTATTACAATCCAGTTACAAAGCTCCACCAAGCAGACTACAAATTAACAGTGAACTATAACAGTATAACTAACATGCCAATCTGGCAAGAGTACAATTAGGAAGTAGAATCATCCCACTCCATGTTATTTTACAATACAAAAATAAAAAGAATACAAGATAATACATTAGTGCAAATACAAGATTGAATACTTAAAACTACGACAATATAATAACAGCCCCAGGACACAGTTATTTCATGTTGCCGTTACATCACACATAATACAAATTACTTAACTAATATATTTCACTATACAATTCCATAATATGATTACAAAGCATATAAGTTAACTTCTCCAAGATACGGTGAAATAACAACACATTAGTACAAACATATCAAAAACAATCTACATTATAACTATAAACTATGACAATATATCCTCCTCTCAAGAGTAGAGTTTACCAGTATCAATTATTTACAATACAATAATTTTACATCAATAAAATTACAAAATACCTAAAGCTACAATATGATAACAACCCAAGAATAGTGGTTTAGTTTAGCCTTTTTGTCAGACAGAAAATAACACATTCCACAATAATCTGTCATGGTTTGATCCTGGCCATACATGTGTCTTTTACACAGACATATGGTAACACAATAATACAAACAAATATAATAAATGAGATACATACTAAAACTAAGTTCAACAAAGTATGACGAGGAACTTTTAACATAATTTCCTTCGTATATAAATAGATACAACGTACTATATAACCAGTACTACTAATTAAACAATTTATATGATAACATCTGGCTAATGAATTTCCTAACATATTTATAATCACTGAGTTTCACTTGACCAACTAATGCGGTGTGCATTCCGTCTTCATCACCAGCCTAGCCGACTCGAGCTCCTGCGGTCAACTTTATCCGCCCCCCCCCCCATTCATGGTAATTCTCTTCTTTCCTTGAGGAGGACTACCGTGAATGGGGGACGGATTAACTTGAACGCAGGAGCTCGAGTCGCCTTGGCTGGTGATGAAGACGGAATGCACACCGCACTAGACGGATGCACACCGCGAGGCTAGCCTGGCTAAACTCGCTACTGCCTGCCATTCTTGCGCACCTCTCGCAACATATGAGCCACAGTGTTCTCAGGCGTTAGCCACAGTAGATGGTGCCGCTCCTTCAATTGATTTCACCTATGGCAATCGTAAAGTGTGCTGTGGTGTACAAGCCAGCAATGGGTGCAGTTCGGGAACCCTCTCCGGTTAAACTTGTGAAGATAAGCCCTGAAACCTACAAAGCCGAGAGAAGCTGGCAGACGAAGTAATCCACGTCACCATGCTTTCACGCGGGCTGGCTGAGGAGCCAGCTCCTCAGCCAGCCCGCTAACTGTGGGATCAGCTTACGGAACCAAGCATGCCCCCGTGTGTGCCGCATCCCATCTTGCCTGCCACTCTTCCAACACGAAGAGATGCAGCATCTGCCCTTCGCATGCCTTCATACATTAGTTTTAATTGCAGAGCTCGTAGACGGATCAGAAGAACGCCCGCCAGAACTCCGACCGCATCTCCTGCCACCGTTCTGCTGTACGCGGCCATCACTTTCAGCGTCGCTCTTCTTTGTCGGTTCGGTTTCAATTAACCATACTTCCCAAGAATGATCGATCTGAGACTGTACAAGACTACACTTTATTTACATTCATCCTCTGAAGTAATACCTTACGGTAATTCCGGAGGCTAAACAGATAAAGAAAAAAGAAAGTCCAGTATATGTATGCGTTTCAAGCGCCTGACATTCTCGATGTTGTCTAGGATTAACGGCTAGAAAGTTCACGTGATTATATAACCGTTCACAATTTGAATCGAATAGTTTTAATCTTTTAGCGAAATGAGGTAACTCTAGGTAGTCGTGATGTTCTTCGTTCTATGCGAACCACAGTAACACTACAATGGATTTCACCAACTTGTTCTGAAAACGCTGTAAAATCTCAATGTTACTCTTGCTCGTCGTACCTCATAGCTATAACCCATATGTCCAATTAATTTTTAAAATCACTTTGTACGATAAATGTTTGTTGGAAGGCGAAAAGAGTAAATTCCTGCCTAACAATTCATAAAGCTTCTTAAACTTCGTGTTTAACTGTTTCCTTAAAAAAATGAATAACTTGCGTTTAACATTTCAACTTATTTTTTCATTTTATATACCGATACATTAAAAAATAAATTAAAAAAAAAAAATTGAGTAATACAATTTGTTGGGAAAAACTAGCAATAAGTAATTAAAATTAAATATTAGCAACAATGAGCGATCCCATCAAGTGAAAGTTTTTAGTCGTGTGATAAGAAAACAGTAAGTTGGGTCCTGAAAATAAAACAATCAGTACTACGATCCATCATGTCAGTATTTAAAATTTTTTCAACCGACCAATATCAAATTTTCATGTTTAAGTGTGCTGTAAAGTATTATGATATGTACTTTTTACCTTACTAACTCC
This sequence comes from Lycorma delicatula, assembly GCF_047948215.1. Taxonomy (NCBI): domain Eukaryota; kingdom Metazoa; phylum Arthropoda; class Insecta; order Hemiptera; family Fulgoridae; genus Lycorma; species Lycorma delicatula. Next base: position 162,826,549 of record NC_134459.1, on the reverse strand, counting down.
ATCCTTAATATTTTACCTTTAAAATCCCCACTCAATTTGTTTTTTACATTATAAAACCTTTTTTCTTAAAGCACCACAGACAAAATTTTCTTAAAAATAATAAATATAAAGGAAACCTCCCAGTATTGATTCTTATTAAAATAGATAAAATGATCGATTATATGCAGCGTAATTAAAACTTTGTATTATTAGATTACATTGTAACTGACTAAGAAAATACAGAGTTTGAGAAATTTTTCACACCTGATAAAAACAATATTTTTACAATCATTATTTTTATATGTAATTTTATAAATCAACTTCAAAGGCTAAAGTTTATAAAAAGAAAAAATCAAGCGTACACCTTGATAAAAGGACACGGTGACTAAAATAAGCTATTGCATGTATAAAAGCAATCACTACTATTCTTATTACAAAGTAGTAACTACATAAAATACGGGTGTATAGTATTCTGTTATGGCGCATTACGAACTCAACTGAACGTTTTAAAAATGAATCTCTTTTATTATTAAATTTCTCTCTCTATTTTTCACCAGCAGTAAAGATTTTTAAATGGTTAAATATAACAAATTATATTTTGAAATTAATTACTAGCATCAAATAATTGTGTTTATTCGATGAGAAAGGAGATCAGTTTTTTTTTATTCCTATCTCCTACAAAATAATTACCGAAGTGAAATGAAATTTAATGAGAGTAAATGTAACAGTCCATATTTCAACATATTTCGGATAATAGACATCATTAAAAACAACCTGGTACAATCAATAAGAACTTTCATGCAAAAACAAATTACTAGTGCCGAATATAGAACAAAGAAATTTTGTAAAACTTTTTGCGTCTTCCCAAATCAGCTGATTTGGAAGTCGAGTGTTCCAGCGTTCAAGCCTACAGTTACTTTTATACGAATTTGAATACTAGATCGTGGATACCGGTGTTCTTTGGCGGTAGGGATTCAGTTAACCACACATCTCAGGAATGGTCGAACCGAGACTGTAAAAGACTACAATTCATTTACATTCATACACATCATCCTCATTCATCTTCTGAAGTAATACTTGAACGATAATTCCCAGAGGCTAAACAGGAAAAATAAAGAAGGTGCCTTTGAAAAAGCGATATTACAAGAGAATGTTGAAAACTAGGTGGATCGATAAAGTTGATGAACAAATATTCTTAAGAGAATAGGAGAAGAAATAAACATGTGAAAAATATAGAAAAGAAGAACTAGGTTTAGGGTCATATTATTAATATAGTTTTTAATAGAGTAAAAACTGTATTAGAAGACAAAGACTTAAAATTTATAAATTAGATAAGTAAAAATGTAGGTATATGGTACATACAGGATGTAAAAAAAAGTATATCGGGATTTTAAATCTATTTCATGTCTCTTAACTTTGACATACAGCAATTAATCACAAATAAAATGAGAGAGTAACTTTTCCCTACAAGTGTTCAAGTGAGCGAACACCAGCTTTTGTCAAGCGCCACACATCCAACCGATAAAAGCGTTAGTTCAATACTTTAACCGGCATGTCTGGAGTAATAAAAGCAAAGATGTTTCAATCCTCTGCCTCTAATCGGGTAGATCAGGCACACACCCAAGATTCTATATAAAACCCCGAAGGAAAAAATCACATTGGGTCAGATCGGGTGAGAACGGAGGCTATCTTATACATGAGCTCTGTCATCGAGTCCATGCCTACCAATCTAGCGGTCGGTGGAAACGTCATTTAACCGATTCCGTAAAAGAATTATGCCAGTGAGGAAAATAAATATATATATATATATATATATATATATATATATATATATATATATATATATATATATATATATAATTTTTACCTCCGGGACCACCGTTAAGTATTGTTTCAGAGGATGAAATGAATGATAATTTTTATAGCGGGTGAAAATGCCACGCCTGACCGGGATTCGAATCCGAGACCTCCGGAAGAAAATAACTCTTATTGCCGGCGACACCTTGTTACCAAATAAAATTCTTTTATTCTACCTTGCAGTTAAGGAATGAGCCAAATACGGAATATACCCAAAAAAGCAACTCGTATTACGCTAACTTAACCGAAAGATAACGGCCGGTAAACTTGCCGTAAGGATATCGCGCAGAAAACATTTAATTTTGGGGATCCTTTTCTCATTTTAAATTTTCATAGGAATTTTCTGACCTCCCACATTCGGACATATGTGTGCTTTCCACTAAGATGAAATATCGACTAATCATTAAACAATATACGATCAAGACAAGACATCTTCATGCTGCAACATTTGAATTGGAAAGTCGGCATGCACAGCATAGCCGGTACACGCTGCAATGCCTGCAACATCTGTAAACTCGAAGCTTACGTAATAAGGATTTCCTTAAAACATTTCACATTGGCATCGCTATTTTTGCAGCCGACCTGCCATACAGATATTTTTAGGATTACGCAGAGAAGACTCCCTGACATATTCAACATCCTCGATCGTCCTGCACTCTTTTCCTTTACACAGAAGTCCGATTGTTTGATACTGATTACATAATACATATTTATATAAATGTCTCACTTGTAGGATCACAACTAAACTTCCTGGAGAACGCGCGTTGAACTATAACTGTAGATTAATATTTAACAAACTGCAAAATACACAAGGGTTTCTGTTCAGGATTCGCTAACTTTGCTAGTAGCTCTGTAATCAAAAAGATAGAAAATCAATCTACGGCAATGCATGCAACTAGATCTGTCATTTTTGCTCTTGATTCTAGCCATAATCTATCTTTTCTAGCTTTTCTATCTCATCCAAAAGATATTATAAAAAATTGAAACCCCTAATATTCTTTTCTTTACACCTGGTATACTGAGACAAACGATGCAAGTAAAGCCAAAAGCAAATATAGAACAGCGTTAAAAAAGCCAGAGTAATGACTCAATTCAAAATGCATATATTTTTTGGATTTGTTTTGTCGAAGAGATGAGATTTGGAAACCTTTTATACCAAAAAAGTAATAAATATTCTCAATAATAAAGGTTTCAGCGATATTATTAAATTAAAAATGATTTTTTAATATTTTTTTATTAATTTTATTTTAGAATATTTTCTTATTAAAATAATATAGAAAACAGAAGACTTTCATTTAATATTTTTAGCTGGTATTTAAAATGACAGTTATTTATGTTTTTTTTTTCATAGTTGTACCGCCTAATATTCGGTCCTGTTAGATAAGCTACACCACAACCTAGTAATCTAAATTGAAACTAATCTTTTTATAATGAACTGTAATGGAAATTTCTATGATATTTTGGATTTTTTAAATCTTTTAGCAAAAAAAGTAAAGAGCGAACTTAAAAAGAAAATAGTGAGTAAAGATTATATATCACGAAATTGAGCGTCTAAACAATATCGTTTGATTATGATTGGCTGAAACAATTTGAGAGATATCACGGCTTGATTAATTATAATATTGATTGTTATATTTTCAGTCTCATAATTTTTTTTTTTTTTTTAATAAAATTTAAATTGAGAGATTTTTTCTTTTACCCCAAATTATACAGGTTTCATTTAATTTCCCGAGATCAAATTTTAATTTTTAAATATTACATACTTTAAAAAACGTAAATTAAAAGAGGAATCATTTTTAAATCAAATAATTTTGTTTATATACAATGAATACTGATAATAGCGTGAATAAATATTTCCATGTTCCCGCAAATTAATAAAATTACCTAATTTTTGCCTAATTGTCTAATTTATATCTAAATATTTAAATCACTTTTTTATATCTGAAATAACCAATGAATAATCCTGTAAAGAAAAACCCTGATTATAATTTTAATCGTTTTTATGTTGTAACCTGGCAAAATAAAAACTGATATACAGGTTTCGATTAAAACTCCCTCTTCCGATTAAAACCACCTTTCTCTTTAAATGTTTTAAAAATAGTAATATGTATTTTACCAAGTACGCTACAATAAATTTGAGGGACAAAATCTATTTTTAGACCTTTTTTTTTAACTATTCCAATTTTTCTTTTAGTTTAATATTAATCATAATTATTTTACGGGCTTCAGTAAATTATTATTACTATTATTATCATTTAAATTAACTTTTCATGAAAAGCTACTAAGTAAAGAGAAAAAAAAATTGCAGTAATTTAGTCTAACTATCGTATTCTGTTAAAAATTCATTTTTAAAAATATAATAAAATATTATTAAAAAAAAATCAACAACCAAAAGAACATAGTGAATAATAATTAAGAACGTTTCGTTGATGACTTTCTATAAGAAATTTCCTGTGCGACAAGAAAGCCAACTCCTTTGTCAAACAAAGGATGAAATTACTATTATTGTTATTACAAAAGAGAAGATGAGTTTACATTAAGATTACATTGTCAAAAGGTACATTATTGCACATTAATATTCCACCTTCCACTACAACGTGAGCCTTTTAATAAATATTAAAATTGGAGTATTTATTGTACTAAAATAGATAACATTATCGTATGTTAAGCAGTACAAACAACTATTGAAATATTTAAATACGAAGGTATTACGGGATACTAAATAAAATAGTATTCAAATTAAAAATAATTGATTCCGAGATAATTAAGTTTCTATCAATATACAATAAAAAATTAAATCGTTAAAAAAAGACACAATAAGAAAATGCATTATCAAACTTTCAGTGGCAACTAAAATACTGAGACAATAAGACCGATTCTGTTTATTCCGGTATCATCGACCACTTTCAAATTTTAATCGAAACCGTAAACCGATTTGGATTCGAAGTTAACACTATTGAATTTATAAAGTATACCGTGGTTTGTTTATTAGTTACAATAGTTTTTTACTATTTTTTTAACGTCATATTTAATTCATTTCAAAAAAAAGGGGAGGTGTTTAATCATTCGTATCTTTTTTTTCAACATATATTTTCAAAAATACATTTCACAAAAATGTTGATGAATGTGTTGGCAGAAAAAAAATTCAACTCCCAGAATACAAATTTATCAATAAAAAACATAATAATAAACTATATCCTTCAAATAAAATTTACAGCTGCATATCAACATAATAAATAAATAAATAATTTATAACTTACCTCACGTGTAACAGACAAAAAATACAAAGAAACAGTAACTGTTACTTACCATATCTCAAGACACTCGATTGCATATAAACTAATTCGCTTTTACGAGTAAATCCACCGACTAACATACCTAATCCACATGAAACGGTAGAATTTAGCATTATAAGAAATCTTGCAAACACAAACCGATACACACAAACACATACATACAAAAAGAAAAAAATCTGATGTGGGCATACATGACTTCCTTGTACGGCTATTATAAATTACATATACATATTTTTTTAAAAGGAAAAGTACATCAAATTTTACTTCATTAATAATGTTATATATTTTATCTTTTTTTTGTACGGTTATTATTGAATTATTATTTATTGTAAAACTTTTTTTTTTACAATCGGAGGTTAATAATTATTAATAATTTTATTAAGCATGGCCCGTTGGTATAAGTATATAATTATAGATAATATAAAAAAAAAGCCGCTTACCAACAAATGAATTTGTTGGTAAAAGCGTTCAATCGCTTTTGGAATTAAATTCCATCCTCAGCAATTCACATTATTGGTCATATTTGTAACAATAATTAAAACTTCTCAAATTAATTGCATGAAAGTTGTGATATTTGAGTAATTATAACCGTTGGTGGTCGTATGTTTTTAAATTATGTCAACGTAAACGTCCTGCCAATTTGGTGGTCTCAACTGTTATCTCTAAATTGTTATCTATAAACTACTCGCCATGTAGTTAGTTAATTAGTTCTTAGATGGCACCACTGAAAGCTATATTTAAATAAGAAAATAAATATAAATTTGAATTAAACCAAACAAACTAACCAAACTTAACCTACGCTCGTTAATCAAGGTTAGCGAACGAAGCAAGCGTAGGTTAAGTTTGGTTAGATTATATTTATAGATTTATTTTGTTATTTCAATATAGAGTTTCAGTGGTGCCATCTTTCTTTCTTTTTCATGTTTAGCCTCCTGTAATTACCTTTCAGGTAATACTTCAGAGGATGAATGAGGATGATATGTATGAGTGTAAATGAAGTGTATTCTTGTACATTCTCAGTTCGACCGTTCCTGAGATGTGTGGTTAATTGAAACCCAACCACTTACACGATCTAGTACTCAAATTCGTATAAAAATATCTGACTTTACCAGTACTTGAACGCTGGAACTCTCGACTTCTAAATCAGCTGATTTGGGAAGACGTGTTCACCACTAGACCAAGCCAATGGGTATCAGTGGCGCCATTTAAATAACTAAAAAGCGGACATCATTGTAGGCATATAACGGATTTTGACATAAACTACAATTACTAAAATATATAAAAACATTTTACTTGGAATATAGAAAGTGAAATATTTGTCTATTACCTTATTACCTCGACGCCTCTCTTTACTCGTAAATTAGTAATTATCATCATTTGATTCCAACATTTACAAAACTTTGTCACTTTTTTGCCTAAATTACTTTAATAATCATATAATGTTCCGATAAATTAGGGACGATAAAGATATTTTTCTGGATAAGGTGTAGAGGGTCGAGTAAATAATAGACATGTTACCTAAGGCACCGTGTTTATTACTGAATCAGGCTCTTTCATCTTCCCGTTATGTCATTACTCCAAAAAATGATGGTTTTGAATGGCAAAAGCAGTAAAATTTTTTAAATTAACTTTTATCGTACAATGCGCCAGGGGAATCAGACATGATTCCGCAGAAAACTGATATTATCTTTCTGTTATCTATTATTTCTGATTTGTTGATTGCGTTCGCATACTGTTAACAGGAAGATAACGATTAAATTCCTCTGATAGTACACAATCAGCCAACTGTCTTTTTTTATTTTTTGTGATATAAATTCCAATAACGTAACGACTTATCGCTTAACTGCTTTTTACTTTTATATTTTGTATTACGTAATGTTATTAAACAGGCAGCTTACCTGTCACCATACCTTTTCTTTTCATCCGTTTAGGGAATGAAGCTGTGGGATCTTCCAATTTCAAAAGAATTAACTGTTATTTTTTTAAAAGAGCGCAGGATTCTGCCCGGGAATCGAGTTTGCAAAAAACCAATGAAATGAAACTGTACTTCAGCAAATTACCGTTTTGGATATGCAATTTCAAATCGTGCAAGCAAAGAACCGGAATGCGTGCGGTCGGAAGGTATGCCGGTTCCATTTGTCACGGTCACGCGTTATTTACTGTTGGTGTGAACGGCTTACGTTTATCGATTTTTTCCGATCAAGTTTACATATGCGAAGGGTACAGTTGTCAACTGCAATATGAATTTGCGCGATCGCAACATTAGGTGATACGAAAATTGGATGTTTCATGTGCATTGTTGAAATCGATTAAAGTGTATTTACTCATCGAACAAATGCAATAATCAAATGCAGGCACATAATGCCTCAACAGTGCACTTTCGAAGGAGTATGTAGAGAGAAAAAAACGAATTCTTTATGGTTGAGGTCGTTACACGATCCGGTTAATATCTTACTGAAAATTGTCAAAGAGAGAATAAAAGGTAGTCTACAATTTACTCCGACTGCTGGAAGGCATACAAACACGATGAAATGAGGTTGGCAGGTTTCACGCATGAGATGGTTAAAAAATCACAAGTATAAATTTGTAGATCCCGACAGCGGAACAAGAAGACGTACACAGTCATATATAAAGCGTTTGTGTGGGTTCTATCAAATAGTAACATAAAAAACACCCTGCCGCAGAACGGGTCCATAATGAATCGTATCTCGTCAAGTTAATGTTTGTGCTAAACAATTCCAATATATTCAAAAGTCTCGAACAATTCTTCGACGAATTTTCATCTCCAGCACTCAACCGATAAGAAAATTTATACTTTTAATTTTTTTTTTTTTAACCTACCAGTTTGTACATGACTGCTTTAATAAGGGGGTCGAGATAATAGACTGGATACGTCGGGTCGGTGTACACGCCTATTATCTTTATCCGAGATTACACTGAAGAATAAAAAGCAAATATTATTCTTCTTAAAATACCGAAACCACTATTCGTAATTTTTTTTTCAATTCAAAACATATCAAACGTTTCGTTAATAAAGACATCAAATGTAGAAAATTATTATTTTACGAAAAATTAGGGTAAAGTAAAAATAATAAAGTACCGAAACTGAAATGCTTTTCACAGAATAGTGTTCTTCCTTGGTGAAACTAGATGCAACTTCAGAACAAATGAACAGCGAATACTTAAAAACCTTTTGTAATAACATAATTAATCATTGCCACTAAACACATAGACACATTACAAATCCAACAAGCAATAAACACTTTGATATCCTGCAAATACACAAAAAAGGATCATATCCCTTAACACATTCAATCAAGTTTTTCAAACATACATAACATCAACATATACTAAATTAATAATCATAATTCATATTTAACACCTTTTCAACAAAATTCTATTTACATTTGCCTGGCTAAAGTAAAAAAAAAAAATCAGTATTATTATTTCTTGACAAGACGAGCTCAGCACACATCACTAAAGATGGTTGCAAAAGTGACTGAAAAAATCTGATAGATACCACATGACTTCCTTGTACGCCTATTAAAAATTACATATACACATTTTTTAAAATGAAAAGTACACAAAATTGTATTTCATTGATAACTTGTAATATTTTTTCATTTTTTTTTTGTTAGTATTGAATTATTATTTATTGCAGCTTTTTTTCAATCAGACGTTAATAATTATTAATAAATCAATATATTTAAGTTAATAAAATGGAGATGAAGTCGGATTTGAACCGATGTGCCTTCCCCTTGTTAGATACAAATATTTCATCAATTAAAACTTTTATTTGGCTATAACACTGGAACCAATGAAATTAAGTAACACTTATATAATTGAAAATCTCTCAATGTGGGCTTATTACTACAGTTAACAAAAAGTGCAAAATTAAATTTTTTAATTTTTTGGACACTTTTCGTTCAGTCGATTGCAATCGAAAGGAGAGGTGCACAACTAGATGTTAGAACAGTCCTAAATCCAAAATTTCAACACACTACAGCTATCGTTTTTGAGTTGTGCGAGAAACATACGTACGTACAGACGTCACACTGAAACTAGTCAAAATGGATTCAGGGATGACCAAAATGGATATTTCCGTTGAAATCTGAAAACCGAAATTTTTCGTGATCACAATACTTCCTTTACTACGTACAAGGAAGTAAAAAGAAGTTATTAAAGTTTTTTGTACTTATTAAACAAGTTTCGATTTAGGATTTTTTAAATTTCTAGTTTTAAATAACTCGTTTAATTTTCTGTTTTGATTCAGTTAGAAAAAATTCTGTTCGAAAGTTTTCGTTGAAAGTTTTTTCTTGATAACATTGTCACATAAACTTGAAGCTGGTACGTGGGGTATGGAGATGATTTTTAGCGTAGGAAAAATTTCACGCCTGATTGGGATTCAAACCTTTCTTTTTCCTGTTTAGCCTCCGGGAATTACCGTTCAGATATTATTTCAGAGGATGAATGAGGATGATAAGTATGAGTGTAATCTTGTACAGTCTCAATTTGACCATTCCTGATATATGTGGTTAAATGAAACCCAACCACCAAAGAACACCGGTATCCACGATCTAGTATTCGAATCCGTATAAAAGTTAGCCTTTACTAGCTTTTACTAGGACTTGAACGCTGGAACTCTCGACTTCCAAATCAGCTGATTTGGGTTTCAAACCTGGGTCCACCGCTTGAAAAGTCGAAACGCTACCACTCCATCACAGAGATCGACAGCGGTTGTGAAATGATTCTATAACGAATCTCAACATCTATCTTTTTTTACGGTTGTTAGCTATATATTAGTAAGTATACGTAATTAAATGTTGATGTATCGAGATTATTTGAAATTGAATAGTATACATAACTAATGGAAACTGAAAATAAAAATTTATGTGAAAAATTACAGTTTTGGAAGTAAAACATAATTAAAAAACTTTTTCATATAAAATATTTGTATTAATTTAACAAACGTTTTGCTTAAAATTAACTACAAAATAACATCAAGTATTTAAATAACTTACTTACACGTTCAATTAAAGACTTTATATCCATTCATATGTTGTATTTAAACACATTACACTCGTGTATAAAATCACCTAAACATTATTTACAATAATTTACGATCACTTAAATAATTTATCTTTGCAGGTTTGCGGTTAAGAGTATGGGTTGAAATCAAGGTCGCTTTAAGCTTTACGGTATTCTAATGTACAGGTTATTTCCATTAGATTAGGGTATTTAACGGTTAACGGTTACATTTGTTTACTTGAATATGTCACAGTGTTACGGCGGTATTAGAAAAGGTTAAAGTGCGGTTATGTTCTGTTGAGTAATGAGAGGGGATGATTGAGTTAAGCCTACTATCTGAACGTTGGAGTACTTAAAAGTATCCTGTAATTGAGCGAGACTATAATACGTACAACATAAAATAAACAAGGATTTAGGGTTTTGTTATTTATTGTTAATCTCTAGCGAATACCATTTAATATACAGCACGCAGATGGAAAACAATTCCCACAAATTTATTCCCCGAAAGACTTTATTAAAATTTCTTATATTCTTAAAATGCGTCTAAAAGGCAACCGGCTAGTAGTTGAATTAATTATATTCTTTTGTAAAATCAAAGATTTGTAGATATAATACGCGTAACCCACCAGGTTGGTCCAGTGGTGAACGCGTCTTCCCAAATCAGCTGATTTGGAAGTCGAGAGTTCCAGCGTTCAAGTCCTAGTAAAGACAGTTACTTTTAAACGGATTTGAACACTAGATCGTGGATACCGGAGTGCTTTGGTGGTTGCGTTTCAATTAACCACACAACTTAGGAATGATCGAACTGAGACTGTAAAAGACTACACTTTATTTACAATCATACATATCATTCTCTGAAGTAATACCTGAACGGTAATTCCCGGATAAACTGAAAAAGAAAGAAAGGTATAATACGCGTAACTTTTTTTTCATGATACTACATTACATTATTAAAAAAAAAACAGTGAGGTAAAAGTATAGGAACCCATCAACAACTTTAAAACCGTTCCAGATATAAAACTGTAACTTTCAGGAAAAGGTATCGATCAACTATTTTACCTTTTGACGAAAAATAGAATTTCAGTCCCTTCTTCAGGGAAGGTCGCGGGTTGCAACTCAAATATTTTAAATGATAATACACTTTGCATGATGCATCATTTTAAAGGTCTATTTAAGGCAAGAAGAAGGGTATAAAATAAAATTTGGTACGATCTGTGTACGCAAAATGGCGGCGGGTTAAAGTTTGGATTTTGAAAACTACTAAAATTTAGTAAGTTCAAATAATAAAATTAAATAAAAAGAAACTAAACTGAATAAAATTAAAATTTTATATAATTTAATTAAAATTTATTTTAAACGTTAAATTTATATTTTTAACGATTAAAAATATTTTATTTTTTAACACAAAACAATGTTTTTGTTACAATTTAACGAGTTAATAAATATATCGTCAACCTAATCACGGTTGAACATTGATGGTCTCTTACCATTGTTGCAAAAATGAAGTTGTGTAATATTCCAAACAAATTCATGAACACTATAAAACCTTAGCTCACGTACTACAAATTCTGTGTGTTAACTTAATAATACAAAGAATTAAAAAATAATATATTGTCGGAAAGTTTGGCAGTTGCATAGCAATTTACGCTTCCGGCGTCTCTTCCATCACCTTAAATTCTTTTTTAAATTATTAAAACTAAAAATATATAATTTATAATCAAGGAAATCAGTGAAACTATAGCGACGGAATTGATAAGTAACAAGCTAGAATGTCAAACGCGTAAAAAGGTTGGGACAGTTACACACAATAACTTAATTATATGATGATACACTCTTGAACGCACTATGGCAGTTATCGGGTGAATGAGTTGAACGCTCCGAACAAAAATGAACGAACCTGATGAAACACGGGACTTCGGTTCCCACGGAGCTGATAAGATCGAGTCCCGGCAGGTGCGACCTGAGGGTCGTCTAGTGGTGAACGCGTCTTCCCAAATCAGCTAATTTGGAAGTCGAGAGTTCCAGCGTTCAAGTCCTAGTAAAGTCAGTAATTTTTACACGAATTTGAATACTAGATCGTGGATACCGGAGTTCTTTGGTGGTTGGGTTTCAATTAACTACACATCTCAGGAATGGTCGAACTGAGACCGTAGAAGACTGCACTTCATTTACACTCATACATATCATCCTTGAAGTATTATCTGAAAGGTAATTACCGGAGGCTATACAATAAAAAGAAAGAAAGGCAATACAAGACCGAGTCCCGGCTTCCAGGGTAGGAAGCCGGGACTTCCTAACTGGTGGCTTTGTCAGACCTGGTGGCTTTGCACTGGGGGTTAGTGACAAGGCAAGGAAATTAAGATACAAAAACACATTTTTTTATTTTTTGAAATAGGAAATAAATTTAAGAAAAAATTTTAAAATTATTCATATGAAAAAAATTTTAGCTTAAAAAATTTATTAAGTACCGTTTTCTTTAAATCACACTGTTTCAATTAAAAAGCTAAAATAATATGAACTATGAACTTTCAAAAATTTTTTGAAAAATATTTTAACCGAAGGGAGTTGTTACAAAATAACAAAAAACATATATTTCAATTTTAAGAGGTGGGGTTGATTTTTTGAAGAAAAAAATTGGATTAGCTATACATGCTTTGTACGTAACAAATTTTTTGAATACTAGATCGTGGATACCGGCGTTCTTTGATGGTTGGGTTTCAATTAACCACACATCTCGGGAATGATCGAACTGAGACTGTACAAGACTACACTTCATTTACACTCATACATATCATTCTCTGAAGTAATAACTGAACGTTAATTACCGGAGGCTGTTTTACCTTCGGTAATTACATCCCCCTTAACGAATTTTGAAAAAAAAAAATATAATCAATGCAACAAATAAAAGAATATTTGAGACAAATTTGAAGAAAATCGGTTGGGTTAATCCTGAGATGAAATGTACTTTGGTATAGTATACTATTTTTAAATAACATTTTTCTTTGTGTTATTCATTTATCCTACACCATTTTGTTTAAAATTCTCTACAAGTTTTATCTAAAGGTTCATATGTTTTTCCCATTTAACAAAGTTATTGTACGTCAAACATAAAAAAAAGGGTTTTTTACACCAATTTATGAGTTTTCACCCCAGATTTCTCAAAAACTATTGCAGACACGGTTCTAGGACTTATTTTATTCGATTTTTCAGTTCAAAAATTATACGAAACAACAAATTTGGTCCCTTAATTAACGTTCTAAAAATTTCAGTAAGACCTAAATTTTACCGGGGTAGCTGAAATCCGAGCGGAATATTTCACTACCCGTAACTCATAACGAACCATTTTAAGACATATATTTATATGAATCTTTTCCATTATTTTCACAAAATAGGTTATGAAAGTTCCGGGAAACTTCGTGATACATTTTGTATACCTTAAAGGGTATACACATACGTATGTATATACCTACGACGTACGCTTAACGTGCATTCATATTTTTTTTTTTTTTAAAGTAGAGGTAGTTTTTAACACTAAAACGTAAAGATTTGCAAAACAAATCATACCTCATTATTATCATTGGTACTTAACGTACTTAACGACACTGCAGCTGCAGCTTTACTTAAAAACAAAGTAGTCAATCGGATTTCGGTGGAAAATGGGCAGAAACAGATTCAAAACAGAATATAAATGGTTATTTATATTTATTTATTTTATAAATATAATTTAACCAAACTTATAGGTTAGGCTCGCTAACCTTGACTAATTAACATCGTAATCTTTTGAGTATTTATTTAATAAATTCAGTAATTACAATTATTTATAATTTAAATAATCAAATTGCAATAATTACTGAATTTATTAAATAAATACTCAAAAAATTACGGTTATAATTAGTCAAGGTTAGCGAGCGAAGCGAGCGTACGTTAAGTTTGATTAAATTATATTTATAAAATAAATATTTATTTATTTATGTTAAACTCTATATCGGCCCATTTTCCAACGAAATCCGATTGACTACTTTGTTTTTAAATAAAGCTGTAACTGCAGTGGCGTTAATACGTAAGTACCTTATCATTATTAACATCATTATACTTGCCTTTAATAGCCCTATTATGGAGCTACATTCACTGTGAAAGTAAAATGTATCAGTTGAATCTAAGATGATTTGTTTAAAAATTACTAAATTTTAAAACAAATCAAAATAATTTCTCTTACCCAGAGGATAATTTGTTTACTTAAAATTTTTAGTCTAAAACTGGAGATTAGAAATACAAATATATATATATATATATATTTTTTTTGAAAATGATCTAATCTGTAATTACGCATTTAACCTAATGGAAGTAGGAAATCAATAACCACTACATCTAATATAACTGCGATGGATATTGATTTAATATTAATACTTCAGTTTCTTTTGAATAATTCTTTTCAAAGCATTTTTCGATAGTTTATGATAAAAAAAAAATGTAGACCGATAGCTATTAGAAATCGCATAACAATCAGTTGAATTTTGTATGTTATTGAACGAAACAATGGGCTACTCTTCGTGTAATTAAAAAAGTAATAACAAAAAACAAATTGAGAGTATCCTAAGAAAACTTTGGCTACACAATCTTATTGGCTAAAAATCATTATTAAATAAAAAATATTTCAAAAAAATTAAGACAAACCTTATTCTGGCGAACTGGTTTACACACCGTAGTAGGAAATAAATCTAAAGTTGAAATATAATTTAACCACAAACACAATTAATTTTTCATACTTCTTTTTAATGACAAAAAGACTGTTTGTTCAATCTTCAATAAAACATTAAACCGTTCGATTTGTAACAGTGAATAACTTAGCGAGTACAGAACTAGACGAATTAATGCGTCAGTGAATAACTTAGCGAGTACAGAACTAGACGAATTAATGCGTACTAATGAGCAATACGACACGTCAAAACATGTCTCTCATCCCCACCCGCTAGTTGAGTACAACTGTTACTCTTCATGTCCGCACTGAACCGATCATTCCTCTTTCATTTCTTTATATTGCCATCTCTTTGTTATTGTTAAAATAGTGCATAACTTTACTAATATAGCGTAATATCAATAAATTTTAATATTTTAAATCTGAAAATAATATTATTTCTTTTCATTTATTTTTACCCATTAATTACATACTACAGATTAAAACTTTAAACACTATCTTTGCAACATATTCGTAATACCATACTCCATATTAACAAATTTATGTAACTTTTAACGAGATTTGAATTTCGTTGTGAACCCAAAGATTTTCTTAATTATTTTCAATTTTTTTCTTATTTTAATTGTAATGTTATTATGTCTTTAATAATTTAATTAATCTTATTTTTTCATTCAATAATATTAGCGTGGAACTTGATATGGATATTTTTCTACTAATTCTATATATTAATGAATAAAAATCAACCTCATTAAGCTGTTATTTGTATTTTTAAATTAGATAACAGGAATGCATGTTTGTTCTTTTCAAGCGTGATATAATGTAGGTGTTCAATTTTATGATAAATATTTTATAATAACAATTTTTATTTTTAACAGAAAAGAGTCAACCGGCACATTGAAGGGTTATGAAAAAAACAGAAACGATATGTAAGTGCGTTTTTAAGGATAAATGCATCGCAAAAAAGTTTTATTGAACCTCATCATTTTGAAAATAATTTCAGCATATAATGACAAACACAAATCAATTTACACCAGAAAATTAATCTATCCTTCCATCTAGACCAATAAAATTTTATCATTAAAAAACTTACTCAAGAACAAAGTATTTAGCAGCAGTTAGTACTTCTTATAACTAGAGATATTAAAAAGTTCTTGCATAAGCAAAATGTCCCACGTTTAATTTTATAAATTTATTGTTATTTTCATTTATATTATTAAGTAATCATGGCTTTAATTTTTAAGCCCGATTATAAGCTCTTAAATACTTCTTATCGACCACCCCTGTTAATTTACGCTTAACATTGTTATATTTTCTTTTATTTTTCTCATTTTTTTATATTTAGGTAGATTTCATAAGAAAACTACTTATTGTAATAGGTACCATGATTCGACTTGTGGAAACTTATCTACGCGTTTCGTTCGAAACTTCAGGACACCAAACCACCGTCAGTTCAAAATTTTATATATATATATATATATATACTACGCTTTCTTGTGGACACGATAACTGCGGTAATTTTCCGCCAATGACTTTCAAATTTATACATAAAATACAACGATCCAAAATTTCGGTTGAGTTTGTTAATGGGCAAAATCGGACCATGAGGGTGGAAATGATCTTTTTCGAAAATACAAAATATCGAATTTGCTTAAAGTTCTTACTATTCTTTGGATAAGGGCCTAAAACCTATTTAAGTAACGTTTTTGATATCACCAACCATTGGCCAAGGGGGTGGAAAAAATGAAGATTCAAAGACAAATATCTTGCCGCCCTTAATAAGCACAGTATTGAATCGGGTTAAAGTGGTTTTTATCCTCTAGATATTACCTAAAACTTTTGTCTGAAATAATATTTGATATGACCAATCCTTACGTCAACGTATGATCAAAATATTGCTGGAATTTTAATTTAATTTAATTTTTTGTATGCTAAATATGTGAAACATTTTTTCACATGCAACCATTGTCGTATTGAGTAAATTTGAATTTCTTTTTAACTTTATGGTGGAAATCTTTTTTATCCCCTACTTAGCACCGATGAAATCTACATCCGCCTTCCGGCGTGCCGAAAGGGATTTTTTTATTTTGGAACTTATTTTTTTTTTTAACCTGGTCTATTCAATATAAACTAAAACACGTTTTGTATTTAATATCTTTTATTCATAGTAGCTGCAGGGCATGCCTACGGTATGCCTCTACAGCTGGGCCTTCCAGGCGGGTTGTCCTGGCGTTAGCGTCTCGCATTTGATCAAGGAAAAGCGATAAATATCAGCAAAACCTTCCAATTAAATTTGGTTTAGATCGGTTTAGGCATCTTTTAAAGATTACACACTTTCAACATTTTCATCTAAATCCATAATATCCATATACAAATTTGACACAATACGAGAGCTGGAAGCTTAAATATAAATTAAAGTAACTAATTTATTATTTATATATTACAATCAATTTACAAAACAAATTATCGCAATACGAAACTCACTTTCCTTGACACAGTACAAAAGAAAAGTTGGCTTCAAAATCCATAAATCGCTAAGGAGGATATATAGGATTCAAAATTAGAAGAATTTTGACCTTTATTGTCTACCCTTTGATTCGACCCACGTATTTTGCCTATATGTATGTTTGATTATAAAAATTAGGTCAAAAAATTATCATATATACGATTCTAAATTGATAATCGATAGATCTGCTACGATACTGAATGAATGAATTAAGATAGTAAAATTTATTACTTTATTTTAAAATTATTATTATTATTATTATTACTGTTGTTATTGATTGTAAACATTTTTAAAAAAATCTTATGATTTTCGACAGGCAGTATGATCATGTAAGCATGTTCTCAGCTAAGGGTTATCTTACATTGACACTCTCAGGATGATTTTCACAGGGATATTCGTAAAATAACTAGTGAGTCGGTCACTACAGATATTTTATCAATGCGTTCGGCTTACGGCTCGACGCAAGTAGTAACATTAGCTGTGCGTGTATTTGTTCTTGCAGACAAACTGCTGTCTGATGGGCGTTTTCGCATTGGGTGGGTGGCCTGTCGGGTGACGCGGCGTATCTCTGACGAAATCTGCTTTAGATGCTGGACTCCAGGCCACAGGGCCAAGTTCTGTAATGGCGCAGGTAGAAGTGGCCATTGCTTTACGTGTGGTAAGGCCGGCCATATACGTAAAGATTGTAAGCAGGAGCCTCGATCCTACAAGTTGTACGGTCATGAGCCCGGAGGTCGAGGATGCAAGACGGTTCCATCTGCGTCAGGAGTTGTGTCTTCACAGTAACATCATGGTGTCTTTGAGGGACAGCTCCACCCCGGAGGGGTGGGAGGCTTCAGTCTTCCACCTTTAATGATTGAGCGGAAACTATTTTGAGATGCCATTGGAGGGAATGTAAGACCGAAGAACCGTGGGGGTTCCCCACTAGAGGCGAAGCGTCAATACCGGAGTCCCGGTGGGAGGTTCCCTTTTGGGAACTACTCATTTGAGGGATGGTATGTAAAAAGACCGAGTCTCGGCTGCCTGGGCGGGACCTTGCGTCCTTCCGAGTTAGAAGGCAAAGGCACCCCCCGGAGTTGAGTTTATGCTTAATTGCCGTGTCCGGCTCCAGGGGGCAGTAAAAATACAGATGTATAAAAGGTTAGCTTACACGCAGACACACAGTAGGGTAAGATTATAAACAAAAACTTCCTTAATCTGTATTAAAGGGTATACTAATTAATCTTAAATTAAATTAAACCTATTGCCTTTTTTATATAATAATTAATGTTTATCCTGACACAATTAATATTAATTAATTAATAAACAAATCTAATGTTAAAGTATAGTGTAATACACTGTTAACGAGATATATTAACGTTTAAAGTTGTTCTGGAGGGTTTGACGTTATAAATTTATCAGGACCCCAAGTGTAGACTAGCCCCGGCGATTGACAGGAAGAACTTCTCACAAGATAATCTCTAAGCCACTCTCTTACAAAACATTCCAATACTTTCCCGGATTCTCACTCCCGACTCAAGACAGCCGTGGTCTTTAGGGACAAGAAGCAGGAACGATATCCAAGGGTATCCAAG
Source organism: Lycorma delicatula (assembly GCF_047948215.1). Taxonomy (NCBI): domain Eukaryota; kingdom Metazoa; phylum Arthropoda; class Insecta; order Hemiptera; family Fulgoridae; genus Lycorma; species Lycorma delicatula. Next base: position 162,807,616 of record NC_134459.1, on the reverse strand, counting down.
GATCGTCCACCTACACAACTCCATCATCTTTTCTGACGGATTTCGGCCGGCGGCCAACAAACAGGACGGTGACTTTGGCTGACACAGATAATTATATGTTTTTTTTTATTTTCAAAAATTTCATTTCACAGGTATAATTCCAACGTTAATATTACCACAAAGTTAGGGGAACAGGATGTGTGTGTAAAACGGTAATAAACTAATTTAAGCCAGAAGACTTTTAAAGATTTTATTTTTCAATGCTCTTCAACCGAGACCATCCATTTTAAATATTTGAATTTTACTCTATGGAGGGAATGTTTGAATTTTACTCTACGGATGATTTGGGTTGTAGTGTTCTCGCGCCAAAAAATAAATCGTTTTGAGGTAGAAGCCTTTGTAAAATTTCACTTTTTCTATGTTTAACTGTTGAAAAGTTATTTAAAGGTTCCTTTAATTTATTAAAACCTTTATATATTTTTGATATATAATTACATTGTTTGTTTTTCGGTGGAAATACATCCCAACCCCGTAGGGGAAGACACCCGCTTTGTGACGCTTCCGGTCGCCACACTCACCCCCGTTCCTGGCCCCGATGGGCTTTAACGGGAGCCGTCTTTCGTCCTATAGCTTTTTCCATCTCATAGTAATAAGCCAGGTCTCGTTGGGCGTTTGGATGCCACCGATGTAAATTCCTCGGGAGATATTTACATCGGTGATTTTTAAACTCAGCTTTTGCCTTTGCTGTAGGCATCGTCCGGACATCTTGTATGTCCTACATCGTTGCCCTCTGAACTAGCTAACCGAGCTCGCGGAAGCGTGAATCCCGCGCCTAGTTTTACTTTTATTGAGCCAATTTCTAGTAAACGTCTCGAAATTTGAGGCAAATTAACAACAACATACCACCAAACATATTCGCAGCAACGAAATTTAGTCTTGTTCCCTTAGTGAACTCTACTTCAGTTCATACCCTTGTCTTTAGTTTAATTTACGGACTCCGGTCTTGTCTATGAGGGAGAGCGGTGGAAATACAGTGAAATCTCCTTATTCGCGCTTCCCGTATTTGCGATTTTGTTATTCGCGGTGCAATATTTTGCGATGTCTTTTCTATATTTGCGGCTAAAATTTTCCTTATTCGCATACATTACATTAAGTAGTGATATTAAAATATAAAGAGATTTAATGACGCAGAAAGAGTATGAACCTGAGTATAAGATACGATTCCTGGAAAAGAGTTAAATGTCAAACACTTACCGAAGACATTAAACTATCCCATGATCTTATCTAGTTTTTTATAGATGCTGATCCAGCTTTGAATAGAAACTTAATTTTTAAGCGCAAAATTGAAGATGCCATTCAAGAATACACAGAACTTCACACGGATTTAGTAAAAAGCACGAGACAAGGAAAAATTACAAATTTTTGTAAATGCAATCCAAAATACTGTAGGTTAGTTTTGTAAATTTCCTTTACAGTAATTTTAGTTTTAGTATACGCAGTACTGTAGTACAGTTTTCTTGAGTTTTTAAGTCGATTACAGAGTACGATTTATACATATAATAACGTTTTCTAACACAGTACATACTGTACGTGTTGCAGTGAGTTTTTAAATTTTAGTTTAAGTGCTTACGAGTAAATTAGGAAATATTCTGTAGTTTGTTAAATATTTTTTGAGTAGAGTATCTAAGTTCTGTACTAAACTAGTGCTTATAATTAATTTTGCCGTCTATATTTCATCAATATCGCCAAAGTAAGTACTAATTATTTTTTTTAATTTTTTTATTTTACATAGAACCTAACCATTCTTCCTTAAATGAGTATTAGTTCCGTCCTACATTCGCGGTTTTGTGTTCGCGGCATTTTTACGGTTTTTAACACCTCGCGAATAAAGAGATTTTACTGTATATGATAGCTGGAGTTATTCATCACGATAACACAGCCTTCTTCCAAAGATCGTAACAAATTTACGAACCATTCTCGGAATAAATCCCTGTAATATTCCTGGAGAAAGTCCACCGATGCTTCGGCAGGAAACCGAGGACATAGTTTTTTAATAAAATCAAGTTCATAGTAACCAGCGTGGCATATAATTAAAGCACATAATTAATCCTGGCATATAATTAACGCTTCCCAACCGAAATCTTCAGGCCATCACTGTTTGTTGAATTCTGATCGATGTATTTCCTGGAACGGTTTCGGTTTACCCACGTTTCATCTATGCAAGTCGAAAATTATTTTGTCTAATTTCTTGAATTTTCCTTGAAAACATTATCCGAGCAAGAACAATGTCAGACCTCTCCATCAAAAATTTTCTGCCGTCATTGCAGTTACGAAAGCTGAACCCAGATTATCTTACAATTTTCCACGTGGAATACGCTCTCCCGGTAAAATTAATTATTATTTTTTAAATGTGTCCGACTGCAGATCGGATACTCTCCTCTATCTTAAAAGTCTTGAATTAAATGACGAACTATATCTTTATTAAAATCGTCCAGATCGGTTACCAGTATGTATAAGAACTTATTTCCGAGGAGATTGAAAAGAATATTTGCATAATTCACCTTCGGCTGATGCGTTTTTATTACCTTTCCGACAAATATATTGTGCAGTACGCACTGATATTCACGCATGGGTTGGGGTCACTTACTACTTTGTATTAAAAACATCTTTAATACTTAGAATAAGTTTGCTATGCCCAAGTTCTTTTAAATTACTATATACCCAATATAAATCATTTTTTTTTAGATTTTTATTGTTTATAATTTCATTAATTATTACGGTATAAAACCGTAATCTGAACTTGTCGAAATTGAATTACAAAGCAAAAATTGCGTATCGGTGACATGATGTAATAACGTCCTGAAATAGTATACACAGACTCTAAAATAACAATTAAACTGAATAAAATAAATGTTGATTATGCCAGTTTTTTATTTATCAAAAGATTTACCTCTGTACGTGACTGTTACTAAATTCTCTGTCACTCTCATTCTCTCTCTCCCCCCCTCCCTCCCTCTCACTCTCTCTCTCTCTCTCTCTCTCTCTCTCTCTCTCTCTCTCTCTCTCTCTCTCTCTCTCTCTCTCTCTCTCTCTCTCTCTCTGTGTGTGTGTGTGTGTGTGTGTGTGTGTGTGTGTGCGTGTGCGTGCGTGTGCGTGCGTGTGCGTGCGTGCGCGCGTGTGTGTGTGTGTGCTTATTCGATTTCGGATGCATAGTTAACGGTGTATATGGTGATGTAGTGGCCGTACACGATCGGCACTGTTGCAGAATACGACTGATGGATGGGCGACAAGAGGAGGAATCTTGCGTGATCTTCACTCACAAGTTGATGTCTAACCTATTTATTAAGAGGTTCTTTCATCATCCAATAAAGATGTTGACTGTGTAGTCAACATCTCAGTCATTCATCCCAGACTGTGTAGTCTGGGATGAATAGAGAAAGCAGTCATCACTTTTATTTCAAAGGACTTAAAACGCTGACATTCGATAGAACTTCTTTGTGAAGAAGCAAGCGGAAAACTTCTTTACCTCTTTAGTAAGCACAGAATGCTTTTTTTCTTGTAATAAATAGTTTTTTCTTGCGCCAATCCTACAATCAGTAAAATAAATTACTGTTACGATACCTAAGAGATTCATTATATTCAAATTTATTGTTAATTTTTTAGGATACAAATGTTTGCAAATTGAACGTTTTTATTGTGTAAGAACCTGCAGATAAATATGTTTGCGTGTGCAAGCGATCACCAGTGTATGTGTTAATGCAAAGTCTATGTAAGTACGAGAAACGTGATTCAATTTACAGTCGTCAACGATGACTCGATAACAAATACATCAATCACCCAACATCTGTCAATATACAGGATATAAATTTCAATAAACGTGATAAATCTTTCAGACAACACATTTTTTTTCTATTTAAATTGAAAAATAAAGGAAATTTATAAATTCTTCTTCGTTGGATACTTCGTATGAATATATCATACAGGAAACGAAATCTATGAAATATGGGTTTTATATAAAATGTATAGCCAACATTGTGTAGGAATTGAGTGACTTATAAAACACATAAAAAAGTAAAATATCTTTCTAATTATTTTAATTTGTAATGATATTTCGCGTGAATACATTATTCTAAATATAAAGATTACTAAATAAGTACATTATAAGTGTAATATACCTATTATATATAATAATATATTTATATTAAAGTATTTCACCATTAATTATCTTATTTAATCTATATAAATAAAAATGTAAATGTTCGTTTGTTCAAAATTTTAAATCTCCGAAAGTTCTTCACCGATTGCTTTGAAATTTTGGCACAACGTTGCATTCGAATACGCGCGTGTTTTTTATATACCTACTATTTCTGTACCTAAGATGTCACACCTGTGAAAGGTAAAAATATGTTGTTTTTTTTTTAAAAACAGCGTTATCTGTGGACGTAAATGCAACACATGCTATACTAAATATTTTACGATTCCATTTTAATATTTCCAATATGCGTGTCCGCTATAGACTAAAAAACTACTGAAACGATTTACACACGGAGAAAAAGGGAAAAATCGAAAAAAGTAAAAGGGAAGAAGGGGAAAATGGAAAAAATGAAAACGGAAAAGGAAATGTGAAAGGGAAAACAAAAGGGAAAGAGGAAGGTGGAAAAGGAAATAAAGGAAAGAGAAATGGGGAAAGGGAAAGGAAATATGGTAAAAATGAAAATGGGAAAAGGGAAAGGTTAAATTTTGTGAAGTTCCGTAACGTTCATCTTGTTAATGTTTTATTAAACTTTAAATTGTTATCATTTAATGCATATATATATATAAATATATATATATATATGTGTGTGTGTGTGTGTGTGTGTGTGTGTGTGTGTGTGTGTGTGTGTGTGTGTGTGTGTGTGTGTGTGTATATACTCAAAAGTAGCAATAGCGAAGTATGGCCGGGTCTGCTAGTTAAATATAAGAATTTAATTTTTATAAAACTAAATTTATAAGTAAAAAGAATCATTTATTTTGTATGTTTTTTCTTTTTTAATCAACAACGTTTTTTATTGTTATATTGTTATTACTATTATTTTTTTCAGTGAAGTAATTTCCAAAATATAAAGTATTATAATTATAAAAAAATGTAGTTAACAGATTTCGAAGAATTTGTGTGGCTTAGTAATGAATAAAATTCTTTCCAATTCAACATTTTTTCCCGTACAAAATTTTCAAGAAAATAAAAATAAAACGGTTTTATTTAAAAATATCAATGTTTATGTTTTATTTATTTATTTGTGGTACAACAATATCTGTTCTAATGACAATGAATCCAAATATAACATATGATGATGTATGTTGTAATGTTGTCTACATAACGGGAAAACACCCATCTGTAGACGAGTGTTTTTTTTTTTACATTTTCAACTCACTGCTTATATATAAAACCTAACCAAATTGTTTAAACAGTATAAATCAGGATATCAGAATAGTTTAAAAAATTCATTTATGTATTTTCTAATGAATTTGCTTTTATTATATTATATCAGATGCTTTGTAATGATTTTTTGTAAACAAATTTGTCTAGTTTGTTTTTTATTTTACGTATTTACAACTTCACGTTTCTATTTCTACATGAGAAAGGTTGTCCGAATATTTTCAAATTGTTTATTTAATTATAAGATTAAATTCAGAGAGGTGAACTTGTTTTCGAACGAGTACTTACGTTACGAATACTAGACTGACTTAGTTCTGACCAAATAAAGAGACATCACCATGACAACTTAGATTACATCTCTTTCATTAATTAGTGTATGTCTATGTATTTAGTACTCAATAAAATTGAATCAGAGTTTAAACTGTATTTAAACTCGCTTTCAACGAGGATTATTTTATTTGAAACTTATTTTTTCTTAAACACGAAAAGAATCTTTTTGAAATGTTATGTAACCATCAATTAAATAGTTTCTCTTATAATAATTTTTTTATAATTTTTCTGGATGAGGTAATTATTATTTACAAATCAAAACCCTAATCTTTTTTTAGATTTTTACTTTTTATTTAACGGTTTTTCAGCCCATAAAAGAAATTTTATTGATATACTTAAGAACGGCCAAATCGTTTCCTGATGTGAATACTTTTGTACAACATTTAATCGATAAAAAATGGATAAACGTTTTTATTTATTTTAATAATTAAAGATCAAATACAATGTCCTATGAATAAACAGAATTTATTACCGAATTTATAATTATAAACTGAATTTATAATCTTTGAAAAGGAAAAAAATACACAAAGTAAACAAATTTAATTATCTTGGGGGATAATAATACCAACTGCATTCGAAAAAGATAGATTTAAAAGGAGGATTCCTAAAATGGGAAATGCTTGTAGACTGACAGCGGATGTTCAAAGTAAGAAATCCTTAAAGTATACAGCTAAACAACGACACTACAGAACAGAAATTTTCCCAGAAGCCTTATATTCAAATGAGTGTTTAGGATTTTTACAGTTTACCGTAAAAATCTTTTAAAAGAAAAATCTTGGGATGATTTTTGAACCCAAAAGAACAAAGGAAGATTGTAGGCTAAAATTTAACAAATAAATTTTCCAAAAAGTTAAATATTTAGAAACGGAAATGCGGAAAACAAGAATATGGGTTCTTTTGTCACAATTGTAAAACGAGTGACAATAGACTTACAAAAGGATTATTTACCTTTTACAAAGCTATAAAAACGAAAGTAAGACGGCACCGGAAAGTAAACAAAGACCTAGGAAAACTAAATAAAAATTAGTAAATAATAATAACTAGATCAAAAACCAGAAGAAAAGATCTAGAAGATTTACAGAAGAGTAAAAACAAGCACTCTCGGAAAAAAATAAAAAAATACTGGAATCAACGGAAAGAACAGGAAAAGATAAAAGGAAATACAATGAGATCTAAAACGGCCTAATCGAAAGAATATAAAAAATCAAATAATTTTTATTCAAAATACTTTTTTTTAGGTTAGAGTGGGAGCTCCCATTTTTATTCTCTCGCCGAGAATAACTAGGGAAAAAGATTAATAGAAAAATATAAGGGAAAAAATACTTCAAAAAACTTTTTTCGATAATTTTTTTTTAATTTTCTAACAATGGCAAGCAAAGTCTCTTTCGTGGTGAAGAATTTCATCTAGATTTAAACGCTTAGGATTTATTTTAGAAAAGAAGAGAATATAATAAAATTTTAAACGACTTCGTTGGAAAATCTGTAAAGTTCAAACCAGCAGTTTCAAGTTTCCAAGCGATTTTACCCATTTTTTAGAAATAAAAATTATTGAAGGATAAAATTTACAAATCTATGAAAGTTTTTTTTTTTTTTTGTTCTATTAAACAGATTTATTTACATTTCACTTTTTTCGGAATACACAGTAAGGTCTAAATATATGACCATATTGATAAATTTCACCATTATATACATACACTTTATTTTATTAATCTGCACAAAATAATATAACTTGTATTCTAAAATTCAGCCGGTTTCAAGTTTTTTTACGAAACTTTACTTTCCGTTCTCAAATATGAGAGAAATTCCTTTATATCAGGTTCACCAACAAATAAAAGCCAACGTATAACGACTATAACAATGGTAAATCAATCAACAAACAACCAAACGAATTATAATCATCAAACAATCGTACTTGTTTTAATCTAATTTCTAAGTATCACGTAAATTAAAAAAAAAAAAAAAAAATGATAACAGAATATAAAATCTTTTTCAATATTTCTTGTAAATGAAATTAACAGAATAGAATCAATCAACTTGCAGTTCTACAATAAATGTCTAAACCCTTAAAAATATGATGGGTTTAATTATCAGAGGTTTTTTTCAGGATTGATAGATTTTGTATTAATTTACAGTTGGTTCACTAAACATTATTATTATTTTTATTTTATAAGAACATAACTGACGTCATAAGAACGGTAACAACTACCAACTTTATTTAAAGAGGAACGCTTAAACTTGTGCAAATACAGGAAATGTTGATAATATTGTTGAAAGTTCGTAATATTGTTCCCAACTTCATAAATAACATTAACATTAAAAAATTAACATTAAAAAAAAACGAAAAATCAAATTGAAATTCTTCTTCATCTACATTTAAAAATGACACAATCCACAGTTTCAATACTAATTGAAAAAATGATTGCACTTATTAAAAAAAATTACAAAAAAATTGAGAATTTTACACAATAATAAATACTTTAGGTGTACGTAAAAAATAAATTAACCGTTTTGAAGAGATAAAAATAATTAAATTTGCTATTATAAAAAAAAAATCATTCTTCTATGATTTGTAAAACTACAAAATTTTTCAATCAATTAAATTTGTCCGTGTGAATTTCCTATACGGTATCTACTTACTTTTAACGCGTATCAAAACTCTGTTCCATTCTCTGAAAACCACTCACTGGAGATCTTCATACATCAAGATAAAATGAAAACGATAAAACAAATAGACACTTACACACAAAAAGTCACAACACAATCAACAACGCATAAAACCTTCTACAAACGCGACGTGTGCACACCGTCGTCCACGTAGAGTGACTGAAAAAACTCATGTCGTGCAGCCATTGTTACTGTCTGGCGACATCCTCTGATTTTATCGCCGTCGTAAATCGAAATGAACTGGAAGTTTAAATGATCATTCAGTGGTTGAATTGAAATATTTTTATGCGCTTAATAAATCTCACATCCCTCGAGCGCATTCACGTATCTTATCTATCTACTTTCTTTTCTTACTTATATGCAGTAGTAGGAAATTGATTTTGAAATCAGAGTACATGTGACCGCAATCTATAATGTGGCGCGCGATAGATTTGTTGAAAAACAATATTTTAGTTAGCAGATGTTCTTTGAACCGTTTTATAAATGTCTTCCTGTTTGGCCTAATATGACCTCTCATGATTTTAACTTTATAGTTGTGTTTTTAGGTTTTAGAATTTTCATTACGTTGTTAGTTGTACGGAAAAGATCTTATATTTAACCTCTTAAATGTTTTGGGTAGAATTTCACACATATTCTGTTGACCTGAATGTTTCTTTCGTTTCACTTTTGGCGGTTTTGTCCGGTTTTTCATATTATTCCTGAAAATCCTATCTAAAATCTATTGTAAATCTATTGTAATCGTTCGCTATGGCTGTTTTCTCAACTGTACCCGGCTCATTTCGAGGCTCATAATCGAGTCACGAGGTATCTGTAAATTAGTGAAACTCTATGAGAAATGCTTGAATTTAAATGGTAACTAATTAAAAGCTGTAGTTTCAAGTTTTATATATAGTAAAATATTTTTAACTATGCAGGGTTTTTACTTGTTTACAAACGGAGGTTACCTTCCGAACCACCTTCGTAATCGACTGAAACTGGTTTCAAAACCAATTTCCTACCACTGCATATATGAAACAAAGGCAGATCCATGGATACACTCGAGGAAAATGAGATTTATAAAACACATAAAAATATATATAATTATTGCATATAAATTATATGTGGATAATAATTCATGCATTGAATAATGATTTAAAATTCTAGTTCAATTGGGTTTACAATTCGGAGATAAATTCAGAGAATGGCGGCAGACAGTCGGTGGCTGCATTGCATTCCTCCGTCGCTCTACGTGAGGATGTGCACACGTCGCGTTTGTGCGTAGTTTTATGCGTTATGACGTGTCTTCTTTTTTCTTTTTTCATTTTATCTTTATGTGATGATCTCTAGTGAGTGATTTTCTGAGGATGGAGCAGAGTCTCGAAACGCGTTAAAAGTAAGTAAATACCATACAGCAAGTTCACATAGACGGATTTAATTTATTAATTAAATCCAATCAATTTTATCAATTGTGACTTGGATACGTTAAGATGAATTTTACAAATTAAATTGTGCTTCAATGTCTCTTAGAGGTGTAGCAAAGTAATTAGGTTAATAAACAAACACCTTTAAAAAATAAAAAGATATAAAAGTTACACATTTAAAATTTTTCAGATAATTTTAAAAAACGATGATAAAAAATCCTTAAAAATTTTACGGAATTCCGTTAAGAAATTTGTCAAAGTAAAACAGGGAGTTCTGTATTTTTTCTTTAAAATTTCATTTTTTTTTTTTTTTTTACTTCACTAAAAATGTCTTAAAGTAATCACTAAATGTAAAATTGATCGGGCTAAAAACTGGCCTAACATTCATAAAAATGTGACAATCCGTTTTGCATTTATTGATCTCCAAACTGTATCGCATGTAATATTTACTCCGATAATTGGTTGTTCTAGCTGCAGGGAACATATTAGCTTCGTATATGATACATTTTAAAGCGAATCGCTTCTGAAATTTTGGAAAATATTAGTAATTCATAAAACGGCAAATATATTCGTTTATGTAAATAGCAAATAAGGATTCGGTTTAGGCTTTTATTTTTAAATATTATTATATTTTATTCATATTAAATACTAAATAAAATTACTAATTAATTGCAATTAATCAAATGTTACGAATTGATTTTATTAAAAATTATCTAAAAAAATTTACTAAAATTATTATAAACACAATTTTTTTCAATCGTTTATAATTAAAAATTAAAACAAAACTTTTAGTGATACAACCAAACCAAAGAAATGAAAATTTTAATAATATACCGTTATTAATGTTTATTGAAATTTAAAAAGAAGTCCATTCATATACGTACATAAATTTTCATAAATGGGAACACATTTCAAATTCAAACAATATATTGACTAATATATGGGAAAAATATGTAATGTAGCATGATGTTCACACCAGTTACTTTCATTCTGGAAAAATAATTTTCATGAATGGATAAACTTACGCAAATAGAAACAAATACATATTTTTCTAGAAATAAATAAAAAAAATAAAAAAAATGAATGAATAATTTTGTTGCAGTCTTCATGTGTAAATAAAAAAAAAGTAAATAAATAAATAAAAGCAATATTAATGAAATTCTATATGTATATATTTTTGTTATTATTCATGGTTCTCGACTGAATCGTGAAAATTCGGTAGAACCTTTTTACGTAGATGAAAACTTAAGGGAGTAGAAAAAATATAATTAGGTTGACTAGCTGCTTAATGTTATTTATGTAAAAATATAATACAGCCAATATAATTATGACTGTTAAAAGATTCATCTATTATGTCGTATATCAGAGAGCAGATCCATCACCTTCCTGACTGGGAGCAATTTTTGAAAAAATACAAAATTTTTATTCTCAAAATAAAAAAAAATAAAATACAGACAACATACACCAATTTTAATTTAATTTCTATAAGTTAATTAAAAAAAAAAAAAAAAAAAAAAACAAAAAAAAACATTACAGACTAATATTAAAAAAAACAATTGACATCAAGAAGTAGAACACGCCATAAGGCAAGCAGGAAAATAACAGCAGAAAGAAGACAAATTAGAAACAGAATTGTGATGAAATTTGAAGATGAAAACAGGAGAAAAGTGAACAGAACAAAGGAAACAAGAACACAGTTTCCAGAATCCACGATGGGGTTCCCAAGAAACAGGCAAACCAAATACTGTTGGAAGAATGGCAGGCGTCCTGAAAAAGCCTCAACTAAAGCAGCGTGGACCAGGCATCTGATTCCCAGAGTTGAACTCAGATCCGGAGGAGGTGGGGGTGTCATACTTCCTTTCACACCACGGGGGATTTGGGGCATACCTAAACAGGTTCAAAAGCATATCCTCACCTGACTGTATATTTTGTGGAGCGGAAGATACTCCGGAACAAGTGTTCTTTGTGTCAGATTGAATTCTTTTAGGGTCTCGCCTGAACTAGCCAGCTTGACACCGGGAAATGTGATAAAATTTCTGTTCAAAGAAACTAGACAATGGGAACCGGTATCAAGTATGGTAGCAAATATTCTCAGTACAAAGGCAATAGAAGAGAGAACTGGAATACTGGCTGACTGAGCTTACTCGGTAGGATTTTTACAGTGCCGCCAGCAGAATAAGAGTTTCGCTGGCCGAACGCTCTGAGAAATGTTTTCTGAGAGAGGAAGAAGAGTACATCCGGAGGAAGAAGGGATGAAAGGCAGTTGCCTGCTGAGCTGTCGCTGGTTCGCGTTTGCGTGGATTGGCGACGGAGATGACGCACGGGGACTCTGAATCCTCTGCGTCCGAAGGCATCCACCGCGGAGAGTTTAGATTTGAGGTGGATTTGTGAGGTGGTTTAGATTTAGTCGGTAGGGCGTATGAAACCATACGCACTTTAATCAAGACCTTGCGGAACTTGTGACTAGTCCAACACTTTCTTTTATTTTTCTATTTAGCCTCCAGAACCACCGTATTATTCAGAGGATGATATATATGACTGTAAATTAGGAGTAGCCATGTAGTCTCAGGTCGACCGTTCCTGAGGTGTGGTTAATTGAAACCTAACCACCAATGAACACCAGTGTCCACCACGATCCAGTATTTAAATCCGTATAAAAGTAACTGGGTAAGTCTGCAACTGACCCTAATGGGGCGTACGTAACTGGTATTCCCCCCTCATCACAATAAAAAAAAGGAACGCAGTCAAAGAATAAAGAGATTTTGCGAAAAGAATATGAAGGAGAAAACAACGGTTAGAATGAATAATGATAATAATAACAGAATATAAGATCTTTTTCGGTATTTCTTGTAAATGAATTTAACACAATAGAATTAATCAACTTGAAGCTACACATTAAAAATATGATGACTTTAAAGCATCTGACGCATAAAAGGAACTCTTCAATTTTTCATCTCTTCGATTAACGATTTTCACTATAAATCAAAGCCCTTCTTTTGAAAACAATAAAGGTCTCACTTGTAGACTTAAATATCTCCTTCATATCAGAGAGCTTGCCTCGTCAAAGTACGACAGAATGTTTCGATCAGTGAGGAAATTCTTAACATATCCCTTTTCTTCAAAACTTGATCGAGACACGTTTGTTAATTTGAGAATAGTAATGCCAATTTAAAGAATGGTGTATATCATATCAGATCGCCTATAAAGTTTTCGTTACTGAATACAAAGAAAACAATTTTTTTTTAACGTAGTATTTAATCAGATAAGAGAGAGAGAGACGACTTTACTGAAGACAAAAGATTCGGGTCGGTAATCGCTGAGGAGACAATTTGGTTAATACATTGAAAAAGGAAAAAGCTTTCACAGCCCGTTTATAGATGAAATTATCTAAAACTAGGTGTCGATTTCGACTGTTAAAATCATTATAATAATAAATATAATACTGCAATATGTAAGAAAAACATTATTGTTGCAGATATATAAAAATTAAATAATATTAAAAAAAAAACACTTTCTTACCAAAATATAAGAAGTACTGTTGTTATACTCAACCCTAATGGGACGACCAATTCAAATTACTCACCACCAAGATCAGCACGCCCCTTACATAGAATTGTAAAAGATACAATTATCTCAAGAAAGATTGAGATAGCATGTATCATAAACCAAATGAAAATATATCTTACGCATTTAACGAAATTTAAAGAGGCGAATAATAGTTGTAATGTTTTATAAAAGAAAGCTTTCGCGATAATATTTTAAACATACTTAAAATGTAAGTCCTCAATACCTAATCAATAATGAAGTTACCGCTTTAATATTGATAAAGTAAAGTTCCCAACCGTCTAATTCCTGTTTATTACGGACAAATTTTGAAACTTTCGTCTTTAATAAAATAAATTCGTGATCAGTTTCGAAAAGTAGTTGGATTACAGCCGAATTCTCTTGTCTTCTGTTTTTATAATGAGCCAGGCACTTTTAGTTTGTCCTATTTACGCTAAACTGCAATTTACTTTACAATTCAATTTATCTGTAGCGATACTGAAGGCAGGCGCCAATTTTTTACAAAAGATGCAGTATTAAATATTTTTAATTGGTCGCAATATTATTTTATTTGAAAGTAATAGTGATTATTATTAATAAATAGTAAGTGGAGACGTTACAAATTTAATTATAAGTAATGCAATTACGTATTAATTACCGTATTGAATTATTATTTCAAAACTGTCCTCAAGCAAGTAAGTGTTGCCATCTATACTACCCTTGCTTGATAGGTGATATTTTATAACAAATGTCGTTACTTTTAAACGCCACAAACATGTTATACCTCTATTAAAGTTTCTTTTAAAATGACATAAAACAGGTAACCGAAAGATGATAGCATCAAAATTTTTCTTTTACCTGAACATTATTATTACTTTTTTAATTAGAATTTTTCAGAAACAGTATAATTTAAATCAGGCTACTTGATCATGTTAAATGCCTGATGCAATTTTTTTACTAATAAGATGGATGATTGGTTCTATAATTTTTTTTTATTTGGACGAGTAGTGGGTAATATTAAATTGCTAACTCTTCAAAGGGAATTCGCTAATAAAAATAACAATACCAAACAAATTTAATTTTTAAATAAGTCTAAAGCTTGTAGAAAAATGAAATGGGAAATTTTGTAGTGTATGAAAAATTGTCATGTCTGGCCGGGGATTTGAACCACTTGGCCACAATGGACAACGATGTGGTTTTTACATCTGACTATGATTATTTAGCCAAAAGAAACGTGAAAAAAGTTTTTTAATCTATTTATTTCTAATAAATTATGTTTTATAGATATAGGAACAAATATCAGTTTTAGTTAGAGGAATAAAAATTATACAAGATTTTTTTTTAATTTAATTTTATCTCAAATATATAAAAGTAAAAATGTTATTTGAATGGTTTTAAATTCTTTTTTGTGATACCACTTAATATAATACATCCTTTTTAGTACAGAATTGAATTTAAAAGAATTTGTTTACATTAGTTATTAGTTTAATAAATTCAAATTTTGAATAATTTTCTTTAGATAAGAAGATTGGTAAATAAAATTTTTCAGTTTATTATTAAAAAAAAGGGGTTAAGATTTAAAAATCACAGTAATGTCGTAAACTGTTGACAGATTTTTTTAATTAATAAAAAAAAAAAACCAAAAAAAAACCCAATAAATTTGTAATTCATTAACTACATGAAATTTTAACTATTTAATAAACAACTAGGTATTCAATTCTTCCACCCTCCGACAAATAATCTGTTCCATATTTTGGTTGTGAGATTTTCGCCAAGCACATATTTATAATATTCATTGTACTTACTCGTAAGTATTTAAATAAAAAATTTAGCCTTATTTTAAATTCTCCACATAGGTAGAAGACCGCGATATTTATATGGCTAATGTAGAACAACAGCACAACACTCAAGAGTAATTTGGTACTTACTAGATATTAATTACGGTTAGAACTTTCAGGAAATGGCGCCAAAATATATCAATATCAGAAATTTTGAAAAAAACTGTTATTGGAAAGATAATAAATAACAAAAAAAAATCGCAGGAATATATTCATCATCATCATCATTCACTACGCCAAGTCATTCTCACCTCCGCTTCTCTCTTCAAGTCATTATATGAACCAATCAATGCCCATCTCTTTTTTAATCTCTAGGTTTTTTACCCAAAAACTTGCCCTCAAATATATTTGTCAAGAACTAGTCGTGTCGTGTTACATATCCTATCAATTTCACTCTTCTTCTTCGTATAACATTTAGCAGGACCTCCTCTCACTCACTTTTGCTAACACTTGATCATTTCTTTTCTTATCCACCCAGTTTCTTCTTGTTATTCTCCTCCAAATCCACATTTCATTGCTTCTAGTCTTCTTCTTATTGATTTCCCAAGCGTGCATGTTTTACACCCATACGTTAGGACACTCCAGACATAAGTTTTAGCGAACTGTTTCCTTATGTGCATACTCATATGATTATCAGTCAATATATTATTTTTATCCTAGAAAGCTCGTTTTTCCCACGCTATTCTTCGTTTTACTTTTGTGACACATTTATTATCGCTAGTGACGGTGTTTCCCACATAACAAAAACTGTCAACCTTCTCTAGAACAGTACCGTCTAATTTAATATCAACCTTTGTACCTTTCTTTGTTTATCCTACAGTCATAATCTTTGTCTTCTCATTAATTTTCAGTTTAAGTTTTGTTAGTACTTTAGATAGTGTTTCTAACATAATTTCCATTCCTCTTGCTGATTCCGCCAGCAACACAATATCATTTGCAAAGAATATATACAAAGAGGAAAAAATTATCAGATGAGGTTTTGGAGGGGAAAAAATGATTACGATACTAGAAAAAAGCTTATTTTGAGATTAAAGTTTGATAAACATCTAAAAAGCCTTAAATAAACGTAAGAAAAAATAAGAATAAATGAAAAATTATGAAAATTACTGTACTCTTTAAGATAAATAGACCAGAAGAGATTACGGAGATAGATTAAGATCGGGAGTGTTCGACAAATTTTCAAAAAAAGTATAATTTGTTAACAATATAAAAGAAAATATAAGCAAATAAGTATGCTAACTATTTCACTATTTATCTAATATATCACGTCTCGAAATACATATTAAGATAATTTACAAATAGAATTTTTGATGGAAGGGGTACAGAATGAAAATTATCTCATTTTCATTTTGTAGGTATTTGATAATCAGGAATGGATTTTTTTTTTAATTTTATACAAAATTAAAATATTAAAAAGAAATTTTTTATATTATCTGCACAAGAATCAGGGAGAAGGTATAAGAAAAGGATAAAAAATAAAGGATTCAGAGGAAAGTGAGAAAACGATGTAAAGAATCCGTATTGCTTTTAACTTATGTAGAACAAATAATAAAGGAATTGAAAGAAATATTTGAAAATGGAGCAACTGTTCAAAAGAAACATAAAAATTTCAAGATTTTTTATGTCGGTTTCAGCGATGAACATTTGTTCATTTGACTGAAACCTAAAACATGTTAGAAGATTTAAATGCCAAGAAATGGAAAGAAACATGTTAGAAGAAATTTAAATTTAAAGAGAAGTTTATTTAAATAAAATAAAGTAATAAAATGTGAGAGAAGGCAAAAGAGATTAAATATTAAGATTGAAAGTCGGGGCACAATCTTGTAAATAGATGATTAGTTTGTCGGATAATCTACTGGAAGTAGGACTTCCAGAAGTATTTAAAAATGTGATATGTAGAAGGTGAAAACTGTAGACGAAGCTAAAGGTTGGAATTAATAAATCGTATTGTCGTGTTGATAGGACGAAATAATTAAAAATAAATAACTATTATAATTCACCTCTTCTAAAGCAGCGATAATAAATATATGTCTATGGCCAAATAAGCAAACAGAAATACCGTAGGAGATAAAGCAACATCCCTTATTGATCCCCAATGAAGCCTGGACCAAAGTACATCGAGATGCATGTATTTATAATGACCTCGCTTAGTACTCATACGTGAAAGTTCTATCATGAGTTTTATAAAGCAATTTAGAGTTTCTAATGAGTATAAGTGCATAAAATATTCAGAAGCGCATAAATGTAGTAGCTAATAATTACTGCGGTTAATTTAATATTTAACAAATATTATAACATTTCGACGGTGTGTATTTTGTTTTGTATGAAAATTTGTTTATTAAAATAACTTTTAATTTAAAAGTTTTTTTTAAAAATCCTAACATTTAACAGAATTTATTCTTTGTTTCCAATAAATACTACAGACTGTTTTAACGGGTTAGGATATGAATATAATGTTATTTACGTAAAACTGGATTTAGATTTATTATTTAATATAATTACATAAAAAAATTTACTATAGGAAAAGATATGATTTGTCTTACGTTATATATGCATATGTTATATATTACATATATAAATATCATACTTATTAAATCTTTTTTTTACGTAGTTCTACCGTCATGTAAATAAAATGGACCCAAGAGGTACTACAGCCCAGTTTTATAGAATAAAACTAATTTTCTCAAACACACAGTAGGAGACTACACATACGCTCGGATCGTATCGCAAGCGGCAGGAGAAATTTTATCTCCTTACTTATCGCAGAACCTGGAAATTTGTCTCTTGCTGCTGGATCGTTCTAATGAAATGGCGGGTATCTATTTTTACTGACGAGCATTTATTTTTTTTATAAGAGTGTTTGGATTTGGTTCCGATCCTACACCTGTGAGAGAGGTTGTATTTTTTTTAGAGCTGTGAGCTGTGACAGTACACGTTATATTTTTCGTTGGCAGTCATTATTTGTGGTTTCAGATTTTTGTATTTTAGGTTTAATTTGTTTTTTTTACAGTTTTTTAGTGTTCAATGTTAGATGTTATCTGTTTGTTGTTAATTTTACAGTTTTGAGTTTTTATTGTTTCAGTTAGGCTATTCAGTATATTTTATAGGAGTGTACTTGGAATTTCTAATCACCAATTACGGATGCAGTTCACCAGAGATTGTTTCTGTTTTGGTTTTCAATTGTTCTTGTTAGTTAAATTTTGATTTTTTAATTATCTCACAGTTCTGTAGGTTTGTTTTTATTTTGTTAATTTCCTTAGTAGCAATAGCCATATAGGTTTACTGCCACCGGCTATCGTTTTGTTTATATAGTTTACTATCGGTTATTAGTTTGTTTATTTTCTTTGTTCTTGTTCGTTTTCATTTCATTTTTAGATTTTTGTTAATTTGTTTTATTTGTCTGAGTAGTTTTATTGTTTTGTTGAAGTTTAATCCCTAATAATGAGTAACTCTAAACAGATTACTGAGGCTGTTACTGTTTAAGTAGCAGAAGACAGATTCCGAATCGGGAATTATTGAGAAGTTATTCGGACCTAGTAGTAGTCGGGGGAAACGGTTTTTACCCCCTTTAAAGGCGGAGGTCGTAATGAGGAAGTTATGATTTCGTCAGACCGACAAAATCGTTGTACAAGTGAACCGAAAACTGTGATGTGATCGACGATTGACGTTTGGTGCTCTGGATGATGAATTTCCGATTTCCGCATGTTGGACGCACCTCTTATCTACACGATTGTCATAGAAAAGATAGGATATCCCAAATTGTGTACAAGATGGGTACCGAAAATCCTCACCGACCAGTACAAAGAGCAAAGAATATGCAGTGGACGAGCGTTTTTGAACCACTATCACCAAGATAGAGATGATAGGTTTTCCTACATTATTACGAGCGACGAGACGTGGATATTCTACACCGACGCAGAATCGAAACAATAGTCAATACAGTGGCGCCATTCAAGTTAGCGAAAACCGAAAAAGTTTAAGCAATATCCGTACTTGCGTCGAAAAATGTTGGCTACCGTTTTTTTTGGGACCAAGAAGGCGTCATTTTGGTTGATTTCATGGAAGGTGGATCAACAATTACAGCTGAAGTGTACTCCGAAACGCTCCCCAAACTGAGACGAGTGTTCCAAAATCGATGATGTGAGAAACTATCGTTTGGCGTAATCCTCCTTCACGACAATGCGCCTCCTCATACCGTTGCCTTAACCAAGATGAAGATTCAAGATTTTCGTTGGGAACCTTTGACCACCCTCCATATAGTCACGACCTTGCACCTAACGACTACTTCCTCTTCGTGCATTTGAAAAAGTGGCTTGGTGGACAACAGTTTGAAAACGACGAGGAACTCATGATTGCAGTTATCAGCTGGTTCAATTCCCGGGCGGCGAACTTCTATGCTGCGGGGTTAAAGAAACTGGTTCAGCGTTACGAAAAGTGCATACAACTGAATGGAAATTACATGGAAAAGCGAATTAGATATGTAGTAAACTAAAACTATAAGTAAAAATCTTTTCTCACGAGTTAATATTTTTTAATGACCAAGATGAGGAAGAGGAAGGCGACTTTTGGGCAGGTGAATTTAGAGTAATTAACTCAGCGTCAAATAATGGGCAGGCAGGAGTAGGTTTCGTGATGAAGAAGAAGAAAGGGAGGAGAGTGGAATATTTCAAGATGCATAGCGATAGAATCATTGTAATAAGGATAAAATCAAAACCTAAACCGACAACGATTGTTAACGTCTATATGCCTAAGAGCGCCCATGATGATGATGAGGTAGAGTGTGTATACGAAGATATTGATGAAGCAATTAAACACGTAAAAGGAGATGAAAATTTAATAATAGTTGGAGATTGGAATGCAAGCATTGGAAAAGGCAAGCATTGGAAAAGGCAAGGAAGGAAATATAGTGGGTGAAAAGGGGCAAAAGGAATGAAAGAGGGGACCGACTTATAGAGTTTTGCACGAAGTATAATTTAGTAATTACCAACACCCAATTTAAAAATCATAACAGAAGAATATACACTTGGAAAAAGCCAGGCGATACTGCAAGGTATCAGATAGATTATATCATGGTTAAGCAAAGATTTAGAAATCAACTCGTTGACTGCAAAACTTACCCTGGAGCAGACATTGATAGCGACCATAATTTGGTGATAACGAAATGTAGATTGGGGTTTAAAAACCTGAAGAAAAGGTGTCAGATGAATCGGTGGAATTTAGAGGAGCTTGAGGAAGAGGAGGTAAAGAAGATTTTTGAGGAGGACATCGCAAGAGGTCTGAGTAAAAAAGATAAGGTAGAAAATATAGAAGAAGAATGGGAGAATGTTAAAAAGGATATTCTTAAATCAGCAGAAGTGAACTTAGGCAGAACAAAAAGAACTGGTAGAAAACCTTGGATATCAGAGAATATATTGCAGCTGATGGATGAGCATAGAAAGTATAAGAATGCTAGTGATGAATAAAGTAAAAGGAACTATCGGCAATTAAGAAATGCTATAAACAGGAAGTGCAAACTGGTGAAAGAAGAGTGGATTAAAGAAAAGTGTTCAGCAGTGGAAAGAGTAATGAACATTGGTAAAAAAAACGGAGCATACAGGAAAGTTAAGGAAAATTTTGTGGTACATAAATTAAAATCTAATAATGTGTTAAACAAAGATGGTACACCAGTATATAATACGAAAGGTAAAGTCGATAGATGGGTGGAATAAATTGAAGAGTTATACGGAGGAAATGAATTAGAAAATGGTGTTATAGAGGAAGAAGAGGAAGTTGAGGAGGATGAAATGGGAAAAACAATACTGAGATCTGAATTTAAGAGAGCATTAAAAGATTTAAATGGCAGAAAGGCTCCTGGAATAGACGGAATACCTGTAGAATTACTGCGCAGTGCAGGTGAGGAAGCGATTGATAGATTATACAAACTGGGGTGTAATATTTATGAAAAAGGGGAATTTCCGTCAGACTTCAAAAAAAGTGTTATAGTAATGATAACAAAGAAAGCAGGGACAGATAAATGTGAAGAATACAGAACAATTAGTTTAACTAGTCATGCATCAAAAATCTTAACTAGAATTCTATACAGAAGAATTGAGAGGAGAGTGGAGGAAGTGTTAGGAGAAGACCAATTTGGTTTCAGGAAAAGTATAGGGACAAGGGAAGCAATTTTAGGCCTCAGATTAATATTAGAAGGAAGATTAAAGAAAAACAAACCAACATACTTGGCGTTTATAGACCTAGAAAAGGCATTCGATAACGTAGACTGGAATAAAATGTTCAGCATTTTAAAAAAATTAGGATTCAAATACAGAGATAGAAGAACAATTGCTAACATGTACAGGAACCAAACAGCAACAGTAACAATTGAAGAACATAAGAAAGAAGCCGTAATAAGAAAGGGAGTCCGACAAGGATGTTCCCTGTCTCCGTTACTATTTAATCTTTACATGGAACTAGCAGTTAATGATGTTAAAGAACAATTTAGATTCGAAGTAACAGTACTAGGTGAAAAGATAAAGATGCTACGGTTTGCTGATGATTTAGTAATTCTAGCCGAGAGTAAAAAGGATTTAGAAGAAACAATGAACGGCATAGATGAAGTCCTACGCAAGAACTATCGCATGAAAATAAACAAGAACAAAACAAAAGTAATGAAATGTAGTAGAAATAACAAAGATGGACCACTGAATGTGAAAATAGGAAGAGAAAAGATTATGGAGGTAGAAGAATTTTGTTATTTGGGAAGTAGAATTACTAAAGATGGACGAAGCAGGAGCGATATAAAATGCCGAATAGCACAAGCTAAACGAGCCTTCAGTAAGAAATATAATGCGTTTACATCAAAAATTAATTTAAATGTCAGGAAAGGATTTTTGAAAGTGTATTTTTGAAAGTGAGTTTGGAGTGTCGCTTTATATGGAAGTGAAACTTGAACGATCGGAGTATCTGAGAAGAAAAGATTAGAAGCTTTTGAAATGCGGTGCTATAGGAGAATGTTAAAAATCAGATGGGTGGATAAAGTGACAAATGAAGAGGTATTGCGGCAAATAGATGAAGAAAGAAGCATTTGGAAAAATATAGTTAAAAGAAGAGACAGACTTATAGGCTACATACTAAGGCATCCTGGAATTGTTGCTTTAATATTGGAAGGACAGGTAGAAGGTAAAAATTGTGTAGGCAGGCCAAGTTTGGAATATGTAAAACAAATTGTTTGGGATGTAGGATGTAGAGGGTATACTGAAATGAAACGACTAGCACTAGATAGGGAATCTTGGAGAGCTGCATCAAACCACTCAAATGACTGAAGACAAAAAAAAATGACCAAACGGTCCTTACTTTATGAATATGCCTCGTACATTCCATTAATTAAATCAAATATGAGTGTCTTTTTATTATAATCCATAGTGGAATTATAGTGTATAGTATATCATGACATGCACTATAAAATGATCGCACTGCGTAATCAATAAAGTAGATAATAAATAATTCAAGTCAGTAAGAGCTTACGTTTGGCACGTTGCCCCGTCTTGTTTCAGGTAACAATAACGTTCATCAGGCTGAAAAAGAGCTACAAATCGCATAATTATATCCTGGTAGGCAGGGGTTTCGTTAAAAAAAAATCGGACCCGCTGTTCTTCGAGAATAATCTTACACCAAACCCCTACCCCTTTTATGTGTGCAGCAGCGGTTCATGTAAGATGGTAACTGTTCTCTTACCTCTACATAAATTAAAAAAAAGAAAATAATAAAAACAGCCAAAATTAAAACCCATTATTATTTTAACCTTTTTTTTTGTTGAAAAAATGGATAGAAATACCATAACTACCCCTAGGCTGAAATTATTTTTATTATTACTTATGTACATCAAACGAGATTAATTTTTCCAAAAATATTCACAGAAATAATTATTTCTGTGAATAAATATTTCTAATTAACGAAATATTCAATTCTTTTTAACGATTTACTTTTTTTTAAATTCTAACAGAAGACTGCACCTTCTCTTCTTCAAGATTATTTATTCCTTATAAGCGATTTTAAAAAAATTATTAACCTTTCAATGAAAAAAAAATACAGTAAACATGTTACACCACTACAAAATATGATAAAAATTATTTTTTCAAAGTTGTAGCGGGGGATATTATATTATTGATAGAAATGAATTGAGCTTGATATAAATGTTTTATAAACTTATTTTGAATGTGTAATTACTTCTCTAATTAAATTTTAATGGATTCTTTACTGATTGATATAACGTGACTGCGGTTTGCATACGGTTTTGAGAATTGAGGAAACTAACTGAACGTAAAACTAACTGCAGAACAACAAATATTTCAACCCTAGAAGCGAATCAACATATCCAAGGACAATATAATTTTAAAACGGTTTCGGCATTTATAACTGTTAATTTTAAAACCTAGCCTAATAAGTTTGGTTCTGTAATGTATATACTAGTATGTTATAATTTGGAACTTAATAATTCGCTTCATAAAAACGATAAGAAACTGAGAGTGATCTTTTATAATGTTCCAGACAATTTAGTAGCAGACTATGAAATTCATTTTATTATTTAAAATTATTTTTCTTTGAAAAAAAAAATGTAAAAAAAAATTTTATTTTTATTTTTAACCGAACTTCATTTAATTATTTTTTTAAAAAACATATGCTTTTTATGAAAATCATATAAAACAATTCCAATATGTCTTAATAACTGCGCGTAATTCATTGTCTTTAAGAAATTTGAGCGTTTTTTGTAGGCTACGTTTTGTAGGTGTAGGCTACACCTTATCCAGAGTGCCTATCCCATTACTTTCTGGATATTCTAGTTATCGGTCATTTTTCAAGCAATATGTATTTTAGACAGAAAGATTTAATTAAAAAGAAGTATCACATCACTTAAAAGCATAAGTGCATTGCAGTTTGTAGTAAATTAACCATTTTTATTATGCAGATGGTGCGATATACGGAAAAAAAAGTGTTAAAAAAAAAAAAATTAAACGCGTAATAAAACTACAGTGTAATGAACTCGTAATAGAATGTACAAGACCACACTTCATTTACACTCATACATATCATCCTCTGAAGTATTATCTAAAAACGGTAGTTACCGGAGGCTAAACAGGAAAAAAAAAAAAAATGAACTCGTAATAGAATGTATGTATGATATTATGGACTAACCACTCCACCACGGACTTTAATAAAGAGACACTCAAATGTGATTTTGTTAATGGAATGTAATTATGCACAACTGGTAATATCTTACAAGTGTTGGAAATGTCCACCATTTTTCTGAAGGCAGGCCTGAATTCCTTCGCACCATATTTTTTTGACACCCTTCTTACGACTTCATGGTTAATGGAACTCATCTCTGCACTAATGGCTCACTCCAGGTCTTGTAAGCTCGGCTATTCGTTTTTGGCCACAAAATGTTTTCCATAAATTCCATGGTGTTTTTGGATGTTTCGCACGTTGCCCCGTCTTGTGTCAGGTAACAATAACGTTCATAAAGCTGGAGAAGAGCTATAAATCGCATAATTATATCCCGGTATCCGGACTGACAGGGGTTTTGTAAAAAAAAAAAATCAGACCCACTCTTCGTTGTCCATAAACCACACACCAAACATTTCTGTGAGTGCAGCGGCGATTTATGTAAGACGTGTGGATTTTGTGTTTACCAATATCCACACTATTGACGATATGATGTAACTGCTAAGGTGAAAATATGTCTCATAATTAAAAAACACCTTATCCAGAATGCCTATCCCATTACTTTCTGGTTGATAAACCACCTTATTCTTTTAACAGTATCTGGGGGTTTCAGTTCCTGTACGCAATGTATTGAGTATGAATGTAGACCTAATTTCTTTGTGCACTCCCGTAATAGATTCATGTCTACGATGATAATTTACGCAACCTTTTTTTTGAATACTGTTAAAAAAATGCACGAAGTGCCCGATAATATGATCGCACTGTATTATTGTCTACTTATTAGTAAAATAATAATATTTTTTATTCATTACTGTAAGTATATTATTAGAATTTATCTCATTGTAAATAATTCTCTAATTTTTTAAGAAGTTAATATATTTTTTAAGCTTTAATAAATTAAACGATGTTATAATTTTTTTTTTTAAATTTAAGACTATAAAATCTAAGATATTTAAAATTTTTAAAAAGATCTTATTGATTTTCAATTTTTCTTCAAATTTAATAAAATTGCATAGATTAACGAATTGCATAGTTAATAACGAATTGAGATGAACTTCGAGTTTTAACATTATTATCAAATGACTTATGAAGCTTTAAACTCATAGATAAACGTAACATTATTAGTAAATGACTAACAATATTATATAAATGTTTGCTATGTTGTAATATAGCACACTTCTGTACATATTAGTCGGTTAAATATTGTGCTTACATACGTTTGGTCCCTGTGACCGACTTCTGTAATATAATGATACATTTTGTAGGGATAGATCATAGATTCATGTGATCTACACACGGGCACGCTCGCACATTATCTATAATTTAAAAAAATGTAGTCCGTTTCGAAAAATTCAATTTTTAACTTTTGTAATTTTTAAAATAAAATCAATAATTTAATTTTTTTTTAAAAACACAAGGACCCTTTTACCAATTTCAGACTCAAATACATCTAATTGCTAACGTCTATCTAATACATCTAATTTTTATTTTTTAATACGTGACTCATGAAATCAGTCATTTTTTAATGCTGAAAACTAATCTGGTTAGATTTTTTCATCACCCCAATCGATTGAAAATTTCCAAAACTTAAATAGTAAAAATTGTTGATATTAAATGATACACCCGTATAAATAACGGTGAAGGTCAAATCCAAGGTCACCATAAGTGACCCACTCCAATCTGAGTAAGTTTTTTTTACACAATTTTTATATATTGCGTGTAGTTTACGAGAAAGTCGCCTGGGGAGCAATTAAAATAAAACACCCTGATAAAAGATCCAATGTCATACTGTGACCACATATTTCAATGTAAAATTTTCTGCTCTTTTCATTGATGGGTCAAAAATAGATCATTCCGTTTGAAAAAATCGTGTTAACTTTGAAATAATGGTCAAGTTCAAATCCACGGTCACCTTGAGGTGTCCCACCTCCAATCTGACCAACTTTTGTTTAGGTAAATTTTTTGTATGTGCATAAGAGAAAATTGCCTGGGGCGTTTAAGATGAAACATCCTACATAATAAATATATATATTTATATTTTTATAATTTTATTTTTTCTATGATTTGAATTTCAATCTGTTTTTACACTTCATAAAATAAGAAATTCTCAATATAAAGAAAGTTTATAAAGTATCTTTAAAAAAAAGGAAATTGTGATATTTATAGTGCTTGCGATACAAAAAGATAAGGTAAATAAGTTACATACTCCCTATCAGAAGAAAGGTTTTTTTTTGGAATTCCCCAGCACTGTTTGTTACTTCTTGTTTTTCTCTTTTTCATTACTGATGTTTCTATTTTCTCTTTTTGTAACTGAAATTTTGATTGTTTTCTTAAAAAGTGCATACTTGATAAACCTTTTTGACAAAATCTTTCATTTCTATTTTCATTCCACTGGTGTCTTAAATTATCACGTTTGCTACTTTGTGACAGTCTACTTTCATCAGTGAAATCGTTACTCTCAAAATGTAAACTCATCTACAGGTTAAGCCACGGTATATAGAGATATTTTTCAAGATATCTTGAAAAATATCTATATATACCGTATAAAAAAATGAACTGAAAGATATATTTATTCAATATAGCTGGATGGAAGATTTCCTCTACACTGCCTATATGGTGAACGCTTAAGAATGTGAATAGGAATTCCAACACTTAGTTAAAATTCAATTTTTCGTAAATACATTTTTGGTATAGATTTTTAATTTGATTTATAAGTGAAAAAATTTTTTTTTAAGTAAAACACATTTTTTCAAGAATTTCTAAATATAAGTGTATATTTATTTATTTTAAATAAAAAATATTTAAGAATATTTAATATTATATTTAATAAGTGATAAACACACTAAGTTCCCTACACTAAATTAATTTTTTTTTATATCCAAACCGAGAATTTTCTCAATTATTGTAATAACTGAAGTAATATTAGTGTCTTACAGGAATTTTATAATTTAAAAAGGTGCATTTTCTGTTTTCATAGAAGGCTCATTTTTAAGGATTTTAAAAAGATTTATTAAATTGCCGAATCAAACATGAAGAAAGTCTAATTTTCAGAATCAAATATTAACAGTAAAGAGGAAAATCAAAAATGTATTGTTAGTTAATATCTTATACACAAAGCCGAAAGTTGGTTTTTTTTCTGTCAGTTAGTTTGTATGTTCTCGCATTACGCGAAAACCAATCGATCAACTGCTTCAAATTTGCAGGATACATTGCTGTTATTCCAGGGAAGGTTTTAAGCTGTAGATCGAGGCGCTGGCCACCTTGCGGATGACGCTTTCAAATAAAGATATATGTTATTTTGCTTATTGTTATATTTATGTTACCTTGGCAACAGAAATAAGTTGTCCCTTGTCAAAGGTGTGTGTACTTTACCTACCACAGTTACTAGTAATCTGCCTTATATAATTTAGTTTCCTGTTGTTTAACAGTTTTATTCTTACATCCATGAGGGTAACTAACTAAGACTGCAGAGGTGCAGTGGGAGTAGCCCACTCTGGCTAGACAGGAATGGTGAGCGATGCAAGCTCTGCGGGTGTCCAGGTGCCCTGGGATCGCCCGGCTAGTATGTGTATTTAATTTTTCAATCATGGGACCGTTGGTAAATAAGATTATTTATGTATAAATAAAATAAATCAAAATTTAAACATACCAACAATTCGTCTGTGCTTTTAACAAATTGGTAAGTTTGAATTTTGATTTATTTTATTTATACATGAATATTATGTATATATAAATTTATACACCACTTTTGAAAAATAATTTTGAGAATCAATTTATAAGTGAAAAAATTTTTTAATAAAAATATTCATATTTTGTAAACTACCATGAAATTTTAAAATATTCAGTTTTTAGACTTTTTTTAAAGTATCATTTTTAGGAAGATTTCATAAGAAAGCTACCTATTGCAATGGGTACCATGATTCGACTTTCCGGAAAACTTCAATATATCTTCGCGTTTCACATCCCTCAGACTCCAAAACCATCGTCAGTTCAAAAGTTTATATATATATTTCATTTTCTTGTGGACACGATAACTGCCGTAACTTTGCGCCATCACTTTCAAATTGTCCCTTAAAAATAACTCGTCCAAAAAATCTCGGTTGAATTCATTACGGCCAAGATCAAACCGTAGGGGTGTAAATAGGGAGGCTTTTTCGATAAAAGAAAATATCGCTATAACTTTCTTATTAAGTAAAATATCGGATCAGTTTAAAGTTCGTACTATTCCTTGTATAAGGAGTATGAAGGACCTAAAACTTATATAAGTATTTTTGATACCACCAACCATTGACCCAGGGGGTGGAAAAATGGGTTTTCGAAGACAAAAAAAAAATCATACCTCCCTTAATAGGCATAGTGTCGAATCCGTTTGTTAGTTAGGCGTAGTGTCGTTAGTCCTCTAAACATTATCTATAACGTTTTTGTAAAACAATTTTTTATATGACCAACCCTTACAGCAAGGGATGACCAAAATGTTGCCGGAATTGTAAGAATATGGGGGCTTGTCGTATGCTAGATATGTGATACTTTTTTCACATGCAACCATTGTTGTATTGAGTAAATTTGAAGTTTTTCTTAACTTAAAAGTGGAAATCTTTTTTATCTCCTACTTAGCACCGCTGAAATCTACCTCCGTCTTCCGGCATGCAGAAAGGGAATTTTTTCTTTTAAACCGACTCGTTCGTTCCTAGTAAAAATATAATGAATAATTTGAGTGCTTGTCATTATTTGTTAAATATTTAAGTATTTTGTGAGACTTTTATAATGTGTTCTATACAACACATGCTGTTACGCATAATGTATGTTGGTTTTGTGAGTTTCTCATTATAGTTAAAACTGTTTTTTTATACAATTAATTATTGATGCTAAACCCATGTACTGTTCAAAATGCATAAACAAAAAATTTGTATTAAGTGGTAAATTTCGAGTTAATATATATAAATAATAATTTATATTAAATTCTAAATTAGAATACACCTTCTAATTGATTTTTAACAAAAATATTCAAAGCTAAAAGAAAATATAAAATATACGGGGGGTTTGTATTATAAAACGTAAAAGTTGCGTAAGCAATGTTTAATGGTTAAGAAAAGATCATAATGTTAAAGGTAGGGATCTGGGGTCAGAAAGCTATTATATAACTTAGGCCTATATATGTGCGTAAAACTACTCTTAAATAAAACACATAGGTAGTGTTTTATGGACTGGAAACGTGGACAACGACTGAAAAAGATAAGAGAAAGCTGTGCCCTACCCTAAGTAAATAGTCTTTTAGAAATGTATGGGAAGATTCAAAGGAAAAAAGAAAAAGTAAGAAATTATGAAGTGAAAAGAATAATGGAAGTCGAGGAAACTACCGTTAATGGAGTAGTAAAGTGGAAAAACAAAAAAAAAAACTAGTGAGAAGGATGTGAAATGCCAGAATTTTTACCGTGGTATGGTAATGATAGGTGAGGGCATCATTATAAGAACATGAGCTCGTTACTTTAATATACAATGTTATTTACCATTATCCACTTGACTAGTTTCATGTACTCAAAATATTTCTATTCACCGGCTAATTTTTTTTTATCTCCTACGTCATATCCATATGATTCATAAATTTTACCGTTATATATCTTTTTTACATTTAAATTTTATTCAAAATTCAGTCACTTGAGGTTTTTATTATAATTTTAAAAACAATAGGGTTTCCTTTTACAGTATCAAAACAAAAAAATGGTGAAAAACAAATTTCAAAACTTACAAATTTGCAGATTTTATTTCTACATTTTCAATTTAAAACTTATTTTTTAATATCTTTTTGCTAGTTTTCAATAAATTTGTTAATTTATTGAATACTAACAAAAACAATATAAATAAAAAATATTATAAACTATTTACACCAGTAGTGGAGATTTGCCGGTTGAAGAACAATCTTTATTGAATTGAATTAATGAACTGTGAACTGTGAGTCTATCACTGTGTGAGATGGATTTGAACTGAATGATTCGAATCATGGATTGAATAATATTACAAAATAATACAATTAAATTTACGTTAATTAAAATAACATTAAATACATTTAAAGAATCTCTGTTCAATAATAATTGGCTTCCCGTGGGGACTGCGTGAGAGGCCAAAGTGGTGAGATAGTTTTTAATATTTGGTGAAAATAGTTTTTAATATTTTAACACAGAATTACACATTCGTTATTTATTTTTTTAATTTATTTAAATGTCAAATTAGCTTCGTTTGAGTTGGTTTTAATTACAATTACGATAGCTTAAGAAATAGTAGCTAGTGTTAATTCGTCTGAACTTTTACTCGATTACTGTATAGAGAAGTGTACGTATTTATTGGTATGTTTATACCCTTGGAAGTCTATAACGGCCTCACGACTATTATGAAAAATATATAAAATTATACCTCTCAACTACGTGGTAAATGTTTACCGAGCAAAGATAAAACTTGTCTGAGATTTGTAAAATGGGTGATAAAAAAATTGAAAAGGGAATTTAAAAAAAATATATTTACATAGTAGGATTTCCTTGAAATATTTATGAAGAAAAATAATCGTAAAGTTTATACGTTTATTATTTATTATTTTAATTTCAGAGCTACAAAGAAGAAAAATCATGAAAACAAAGAACCGTATATGTTTGTTTTCTAGTTACCGCTGCCGAAAGAAACAGTGATCACATTCAGATTAAATTTTACTCGATTCAATTTTAAATTTAGTTGATATCAGTGATACCAACTAGTCGGTCAAAATAATAAATTCAACTGAAAATATTTTATATTTTATTGAATATATTTTATGAAATTCAATTGAAAATATTAACAAAAAATATTTTTTTGGAAATAGTTTATATTTTTAAATAAAATGACTGCGTTGAATTGCATTCTGCGTTTCCTATCTTCGCTTGAATATTTTTTTTTGCTATCAATTTTAGTCAAATTTCTTAGACTAGAATTAGTTATTTTACCTTTTTTTTATTACCTTTAAAAAATTGTATTTTTTTAAATATGAGTTTTGATTGTTTGAGTTTTACGTTACTTTTTCAAAATAAATTAAGAGATATGGTTCGAGGATAAAAATATACAAATATTTTTTGTAGTTTTCAAGTCAAGTAACACACAAATATACTAATTTTTCGTTCAATTAGTGTCCAAAATGTTTAGTTCTACAAAGTAAAACACAGTAAACTCATGTTGAAACCTTACGATAACCAAAATAGGAAAAGAAAGAATTTCCGGATTTATGTTTATATGATTTTTTCTTTTCCTTTTTTAGCTCTAGAATCTGTACAGAACAATATGTATAGAACAGTCTATACATATCACAAATAATCGTGATTTAATGATAAATTTCCTATACGTTCACGGTCTTACCGTAACATTTGTGCCCGATGGATCCCAAGACTGTTAAAAGACAAAAAAAAAATCATGTCTGCTGCTGTATCATTCCTGAGCGGTACCTTAAAGATGGTGTTGAAATGCTGGACTAGTAATAAAATGTAGGTTTTGCACTATACACCAGACAGTAAACGTCAAAAACTTCAGTGGCATCATTCTCCATCGCCTTCAAACCCAAAAACTATAAAAAATGCTTTCAAAACTCAAAGTTTTAGCCACAGTTTTTTGGATTGCCACAGAGTTTTACTCTGTCAATTTATCTTTTTCTTTTCCGTTGGGAACACTTTACCGCAAAAATGGCACAAAATTCAAATCTTGCGTGAATTTAGGGCCACCCGTTATAAAAGTTATTTAAAATGAAAAATGTTATCACCCGGTTATTTTATGAAAAGCGCATGTTTGGATTCGGGAAACAAACACTACAAAATGTTTTCGAGTTGGATAATATGCACCGCAACAGCCGTGTAAAAGAAAGCTTAAATATTTGTGGTGCGGCCTATATTAAGAATTAATTAGGGTAAAATTATAAAAATAGACAAATATTTTAGAATAGTTTAATGAATTAATATTTCAAATGCAAAGCATTTTAAAAAAAAGTAATAACTTTAATACTACATACACGCACGCATATGTGATTTCGCTATACCTGTGCTCGTGTAAAGCAAATGATAATGATGACGACAACAATAACAATAATAATTATTAGCGACAAAGGTAGGATATTAAAGTCTATTTCTAATGTCGGACATAAACATTACTTCATCAAGTATTAAACTAATAGCGTGAGTATAAGCTAATATCTTTCTCAACGAGAGCAAACGGTGGGTGTGTTTAGCACACTCTATTAAGTTACCCTCATCAACCCTTTGTTTAAGGATCATTGAACTTCATAATTTGTTCAACCCATTCTTTGTAACCGTTAATGAAATTGGCAACTCTTACAATGATATTACAAGTAGTTTGACTGTTGAATAATTAGTTACTACTTAAACAGTAATAATAAAATATATAAATGTAATCTGTTTTTAAAATCTTTATTTTCTAACTACATTTATTTTCACAAAGAATTATAAATCGAATATTTTTTTTTTATAATGACCTTGGACTTTTCAACACGGAAATAAAATTTATTTATTGATTTATATGAAATTTAATAAACAATTGTTAAACATTGAAATGCAATAAGAAATAATGAAAATAAATAATTCTATCAACAAATATAAAAAAATATGCATCTTTACAATATGAAAATTTTTAATTCAATATTAAATTAAAAACGATCAGTTTTTATCAAGTATAAGAATCTCTTTTTAATTTATTTTTTATATAATTTTAAAAACATTTTTAACACTTTTTTTTTATCTCTATATTTACAATCGTTTTCTTAGATTAGAAACCATAAGTAAATTTTATGACAATCAAGTTTAAAGGTGTTTCAAGGAGTTTAAAAAAACAATTATACAGTAAAACATTAAAAAGATTAAAAAAAAGTTTTTATATTATTAAACATATTTGTGGCTAGCCACGAAATACAGTACTGGATGTATTTAGTAATGAGTAGTAGCTGGCCACGAACATTATTTAATAATGCAAAAAAAAATATTTTTAATCTTTTCATGATTTAATGTGGTTTTTAATTTTAATCAACTGACGATGTGAACTTTCCTCGAAAGCGCTATTGATATATAAAAAATAGAGAAAAAGAAAAACAAAAATAATAAGATAAGGAAAAAGCTGTTATTGATTATGTATTTTGACAGGTTAAGCTGAATTCTTTTTATACTTTTGAATTAATTAGTACAGAGGAAGATATGACAAAAAAGGAATATATTTTACTAAATTAAATCTATATATTTATATATATATATATATATATATATATAAAATGGACTAAAAACTGAATAAATAAAAGTTACAGGTAATAAATACAGGATAATAAAATTAAATTAAAGAATGGTATAAAATGATGTTTAAATTGTAGTTGCAGAGGAAACAATTTTATATAACAAGCGTCGCGTATAGAATAAAATTATGAACAATTTCCATATTTTCTTCTCGTCTCAAAGAAAAGTAATAAAAATTTTAATGATATAGTCTTTCCAGCTGAAATATTGAAAACTTTTCTCATTTTCACGGAGGTTTTCCAAAAATAAAATACAAGCATATTTCATCCCTTAGCAGTAACCGCGGTAGATAAAATAAAACATATAAAACCTGATTTTTCTTTCATTAATAATATATATTAACATTTTCATAATACCGGTAAATAATAAAATTAAACAACGATGTTATTGAATCGACAAATTTTCAAGAAAACAAGAGTATTTACATATAACTTTTACGTACATATAAAATATTATTCATGCAAATTTACAAATATCTAACGAGATTTTAATGGCAGTTTAGGTATCCTTTGATGTTTTTCCGCTCTTTTCATAAGTTTTGAAGTATGAGGAAACCACCACCAGTAAATGACTAATGAGTTGTTACATAGAAAGTATATCGTTCTTTTTTAAACTTTGTTTTTTTTATTAACATTTAAAATGATCGTTAATGTTCTTTTCAAGATTATTTAAAGCTTAAACATAAGAATAAAATAAATATTCACGCGATACAGTTTAAAAACTCTGTTAAATTACTAATATCGTTTATTTAAAATAAAATTTCAAATTATTGATTAAAAGTGATGAGGATATGGATCGCTTTTACACAGTTATTGATTGCTATCTGTAATAAGATTTTATACGAGGTGCGTGAGAAAAGTAATGAGACTGACTTTTTACTTACCAAAGTTTTTGTTTTTTTCAAACAACAATATTATCTCCTTCAAAGTCTTTCCCTTGGGCAGCTATACACCGGCGGAGTCGTTCCCACTCCTGGTAGCAGCGCTGGAAGGCTTCAACTGGTAAGGCTTTTAACTGGTCGGTCACAGTCTTTTGAATGTTCTCCAGAGTTCCAAAATGACGTCCTTTTTAGACACGTTTCAATTTCGGGAAAAGATAAAAGTTAAAGGACTCAAATCAGGTGAATAGGGGGGGGGGGGGTTGAGGAACCGTAGGAATGCGTTTTGAGGTCAAAAATTCCCTGATAAGACTTTAATCAAGCGAAACCTCCAGATATGGAACTTCAGGCCCCCTATATAGAAAAATCTGCCCAAGTTTGGTCAAAATCGGTTGAGTAGTTATGGAGATATAATGTGATTTATGGTGCGACACCTAACACCGAACAC
This sequence comes from Lycorma delicatula, assembly GCF_047948215.1. Lineage (NCBI taxonomy): Eukaryota > Metazoa > Arthropoda > Insecta > Hemiptera > Fulgoridae > Lycorma > Lycorma delicatula. The sequence goes on along the minus strand of NC_134459.1, from coordinate 162,772,618 downwards.
ACACACACACACACACGTACATATGAACATCCGGAAAATTTCCATCCAGGTTTTTGGGTTCCTTAGGTGTCAAAACGTAAAGATCCCGTGGGCATATGGTCAGATTGGACCCGACTACCTTTCCCTTCTATAGCTGTAGCTCTGTTATAGCGCTAGGCGAGAAAGTAAAAAAAATCCCTTTCGGCACGCCGGAAGGCGGAGGTAGATTTTACCGATGCTAAATAGCGGATAAAAAAGATTTCCACCTTAAAGTTAAGAAAAACTTCAAATTTACTCAATACAACAATGGTTGCATGCGAAAAAAGTTTCACATGTTTAGCACCCGACAAGCCCCAACTTCTTACAATTCCAGCAATATTTTGGTCATCTCTTGCGGTAAGAGTTGGTCATATAAAAAATTGTTTTTGACAAACGTTTTAGGTAATGTTTAGAAGCCTACCACTTAAACCGATTCGATACTGTGCCTATTAAGGGAGGTATGATTCGTTTTTATCTTCGAAACTCAATTTTTTCAATCCTTTTTTTCTTTTGTTTTTTTGCGCGAAAAATCGCTTTAGCGTTATCATCTCCCGAACATGATGTAAGTGTTTTAAAAATTATGTAAAAAAACAACAAAATTCACAATTAAAAATTTAAAAGAAAGGCCCAGAAAACAAAGCATGTAATACAAACACAAAACAATAATAAAAAAAAAAAAAAAAATTAAAACAAAATGAAAACTGAAGAGATTTTGTTTTTAAATTTCATTTAAAAACAAAAATATAAAATAAAGACAAAACAAAAACTTAAACTAAATGTTTAAACATAAAAACATACAACTACCACAGAAAAAAACTACAGTATTAAAAAATGTGTAAAATATTAGTGTCCCGAAGAAAAAAAACATATGGTGTAAAACCTCTTTATTATTGTCCAGGATTTAACGAAAATTCCCGGGCAATTTAAATACGACACAAGGTTGCATATCGTTTTTATTCCACAAGAACGTAGCGAACAGTCAAGCGGCAGTTGCATCGCACGCATATTAGTGCGTTTACTGCTGAGATCAGACATCCGTGTGTAGCTCTCGTATATCCTATCCGCAATCGGCAGAGGACCACTTCTTCACGGCGAATTTTCCTGCGGGAAGAATCCCATCACAACACAGTATCTGTGATATAGCGAAGTTTGTTGTCAAATGTGGTAATCCACCTCGTGCGAAGTACGTGTTTGACATAGTTAATAAAGTCGGATGTAGTAACACGGGTAGTGCAGGATGGTTGACCACATGCGTCTTTAGCAGCGGAATCTGCACTTTCGTTACTCAGAATCCCTATATGGCTAGGAATCCAGCAGAAAAACTTACTTGTGTGTTGCGACGGTTCAACTCGGCGATTACATTTTAGATTTCGGCGACGATAGGAGGTCTGGAATAAAGATTTTTTAAGGCTTGCAGAGCACTACACCAGTCGCTACAAATAAGGATATGAATTCATTCCCCTGGGTCAATGGTTGGTGATATAAAAAAAATTTATTATACAAGTAGTAGGCGAATTCGATATTTTAAACGAATTCGATATTTTACTTAGTAAGAAAGTTATAGCGATATTTTGTTTTTTCGAAAAAGACTCCCTCTTTCCACCCCCATGGTCCGATTTTGGCCGTTAACGAACTCGACTGAGATTTTGGGACGTGTTATTTTTAAGAAACAATTTGAAAGTGATTGGAAAAAAATTACGGCAGTTATCGTGTCCACAAGAAAGTGAAATATATATATATATAAATATAGAAATAGAGAGAGAGAGAAAGATATATGTATTATTAAATTTTAGCTGATGGTGGTTTTGGTGTCATATCAGGCGGTGTGAAACGCTTAGATATGTGGAAATTTTCCGGAAGTCGGATCATGGTACCCATTAAAGTAGGTGGCTTTCTTATGAAATCTACCTAAAAGTTTATTAACATAATAACAGTGAAATACAATAATCACAGCAGTTATACATTATCGTTGTGGATTTTGTATTATACCCTATTAAAGGGTAGAGAAAATAGATGTATTTTTTTATAATAAGATTACGGAAGCAAATTACATATTAGCATATACATTAAAAGTAAAATTCAATTCTTTTATTCAGTTCATAATATGTAAAGTAAATAGTAGCATTATGCAAAAAAATTATTGTAGCTTCAAACACAATTTATATGCATAAAAAAGTTTTCACAAGTTGTAAAAGAGTTCTTTGGTTATTACAATTTTTTTTTTAATATATTTAAAAAATTCACCATTAAAACAATCTACAGGCTCCTCTGTGCATACATGCAGACATATACACAGAGTATTAGAATACACACATTCAACCCACACAGACGAATATATATATATATTATATATATACACACACACACACACACACACACACACACACACACACACACACACATTTTATTACAATTCATTCATATATATATATATATATATATATGTATATATAAACTGTAAATACACATACAATATGAGCGTATATATATATATATATATATATATCCACGCTCCTTTTTTTTATATACGAATATGATAATCTGCTTTTTATACAAGAGCTCTTCCATCATGTTCGTCTCCATTCTCCTCTACTGCGACATAAACTGAACTGCTGAGTTTCTCGTAACTTTCATATCCTTTCAGATTATAAGTAATTTTTACTAATATCCGACTTCTACTTTTGCATTTTCTACTGATGATCCTTCTAGTAAATTTTTTTAAATTAATTTTTCTCCTCTCTTATATTCCGGCCAGTTATTTTTCCTATTCTGAATTATTTTGATTAAACTTCTATTTTCGTATAATCTTCTAATTATTTTTTCATTTTTCACTTATTCTGTCGATTTAATCTTTTTTCAATTTCCTCCATACTCGCGTTTAAAAATTTCCAACCTGACTTATAGTGTGTTCATTTGTCGTATGTATACAGAATAAAACACATCCGTATTCCAAACGTAACATTTCACGAAACGCTTCAACATACCTAAATCCGTCTTATTTCATCATAACTGTTTGTTTAGATTGAATGCTTCTTCAGACGCAGCTATTCTTGTTTCTTTTTCATTTTCACAATTTAAATCTTCAGTAAATGCGATACCTAAGGAGCTGTAGTGTTTTACTTGTTTCAATTTTTCAGGCCCTTGGATTGTTTAGAACACGTGTGTACTTGGATTATGCAGACGTTCATTTTCTAATTGTCCCTTACTTTCATTACTTTAGTTTTCTTAACATTCATTTTCACTGTCTTTTAATTTTTAAATCATCTGCTCAATATCCTATACTTCATTTCTAAAATAATGATGTAATCTGCGTATCAAATATAATGTATTTTACTTCTTACACAGATTCCATTATTGTTTTTTAAGAAATTTTTATTGCATTTATCAATAATTGTATATGCATATATATATATATATATATATATACCCGGTATATGTATATATATATATATACCGGGTGGATGAAAAGTAACTGTAATTTACACTCCTAATTTTTTTTATAACCGAGATAACTGAATTCGGTTTGCAGCATTCTTCCTTGTACCGACTAACTATTTCAATGAATGTATATTTTACCTTTTTGATTCTCAGACGGTGGGTGGTGGTGAGACAATTCAAAAATTCCAAACGGAACAGATGGTTATCTTATATATCATTTGAAAGAACTCTATGATACGAGAAGAATGATATAATTAAAACTATACGAACGATATAATTAAAACTAAATTCTGATCACCTGATCCAAAATGATGACAACATTGTGTTTGTTTCAGATAGTTAGAACTACGAATGTATGTTCCCCTATAACCTTTTATTTATTTGGGGTACCCTCATATACTCCCCCTTTGGATATCTTTTCCGATAAGAGAGGTTAACTAATTAAGCTCCAATTTAGAGTGGTGCGGGGGGCAGGGACGGCTCAGAAAACAAATTTTAAATGAAACTTATGATCATGTCACAGTTTGTTTTAAACGTCATTGCAAGACGAGCAAAACGGTATCAAAAAAATAAATAAAATCTGATTACTTAAATAAAAATAGCGACCATAAATGCCAATACGTTAATTAAAATTCAACATCAATTTTTAAAATTTTTTAAATACTTCTTTAATTAAACTTAGAGTCATGAAGAATTCTATTTAAGTAAATAACAGTTTGCAACTTAATTACTTTTTCGTGTGTAATTAATTCTTTCTTTTATTTAAAATATAAGTCCTATAAGCTCATGAATAAAAATACCGCCTAATAAAATTATTTCAGTTAAATACTGTTATTGCTACTCCTCTAATATTAAATGTTCAAACTACCCTTCCTGTTTCTCCAAGCACAATATTTTTATTTTATTTGTTTTCAATACATCCAATCGTTATCCCAGGGTCAAATATTCATATGTATGATGTACTTATTCATTTACCTCTATATAAAATATAAGGATATATGTACGTACGAATGTGTGTGAGTATATATATATATATATATATACATATATGTGCGTGTGTGTGTTTGTGCGCATGTGATTGAATCCGACAACTTAAAATATTAATTAAGAAATTTATGTGTAAATCTATCCAATATATTATACTCGTATGTAGCCTGCATGTTTAAGTGTTAAAAGGCATTCATTCCTGTTCCTCCAAGCACAAATTTTTAATTAATTTTATTTTTTTTAATACATTTTGACTTCTTAATACGTACTTTCAATAATTATCCCAGGCTCAAATGTTTATTCATACGTATGATGTACTTATTCATTTACGTCTATGTAAAATATATATATGAATGTATGCATACCCACACGCGCGCGCGTGTGTGTGTGTAATTGAAGGGTATAATTCGACAACTTAAAATAATAATTAAGAAATGTATACTATACTATACATAACAAAAATATATTAATTAATATGAAAATTATATTTTTGTATAGAAAGTACACGTTTATTGTATGAAAATGATAAAAAATATTTTATTCGAAATACTATCTAGCGCTAGCTATACGTTTTCCCGTCTCTCAGACAATTTATGAATGCCACGTCAAGAAAACTGTTGCTCTTTTGAGGCAAGCCAGTCATCGAGCCATTATCGTACATTTTCATAAGAAGTGTAGCGCTGCTCAGCAATTGCATGTCCCATCGATGCAAATAAATACTAGTCAGACGGAACCAAGTCTGGTGAGGTAGCCGCATGCGAAAGTATTTCCCAACTGAACGCCTCAATCGTATCCTTGACCGGTTTTGCTGCGTGTGTAATAGTGCATTATCATGAAGCAAAATCACTTTGTGTTGCCTTTTTTTATATTCTGGTCGTTTTTCACGCAACGCTTGATTCAAATCGATCATTTGTTGTCTGTAACATTCAGTATTAACGGTTTCGCCAGGTTTTAACAGCTCATAGTAGATCACACCCTTCTAATCCCACCAAACTTATAGCATTGTCTTCTTTCCACAGCGATTTAGACTTGATGTAGATTGTTCGGCTGGAGTTACCCTTGATCCTTTACGCTTAGGATTCTCGAAATTAGTCGCAATTCGGTGGAAAAGTGACTTTCTTTTGCACCTGGCGAGCAGCATTTCACAAGTGATTTTTCGGTTTTCTTGCTGTTTTCCATTCAATTCATGTGGAACCCATTTTCCCAACTTCTGGATCTTTCCCGTGGCTTTCAAACGTACGGAGATGTCTTCTCGTGTTACATTTAATTGATCCGCGGGTTGTTGTTGCGTTTGAGCGTCATCCTCATCTAACAATGCTTGCAATTCGCTGTCTTAAATATTTTTCGGTGGTCTTCCACGTTCTTCGTTCTCACGTCAAAATCGCCAGTTTTGAATTTTTTAAACCATTCAAAGCACTATGATTTATCAAGAGCATGCTCATCGTAAGCTTTGATAAAAATTCGATGCGGTTTTGCAGCATTTTTTTTTAAAATGGCAACCGAAAATCAATGCTGTTAGCAAATCGTAGTTTGTAAGGTACAAAACTCGACATGTTCAACGCTAATTAAAACTATGCATTTGTATGAAACGTGTATTGTTATGAGTTAAAATTGAGAAAGAAAATGGCGCCAATGATGCGGTTTGACGGTAACTACAATGATAGCTATGGCCATCTATGGGCAAATTCCGGTTTCATATTTACACACCTTTATGTAGCCTGCACGTTTAAGTGTTAAAATGTTTTCAGTCTTTTTTTTAACAACAATTCTACTCGTTCAAACAGAAATATACATATATGTATATATAGATGAAGAATGTAAAAAACTTGGTTCAGATATTTCCCTACGCTACAGTTTCTAAATTTTTCATAAAATCATTGCAAACTGAAAATTTTTTTATTATGAAAGACAGATTAAAATAAAAATGTAAACTCAGGATTATCTAATTTTGAAGTACTAATACCGATTTAAATATATAAATACCGATAATATTGAATATAGTTTTAAATTTCTGTGAAATGATATTTAGTGTTTTTTATTTATTTATTTTTTTTAAATCTGGTATAAATTATTCTAATTCCACTATGGACAGTTTAGTTTCTTATTATTTTGAATTAAAATCTTTGTTTTTAATGTTGTAGAAAAAGGATTAATTTTTTTTTCATAATCGTTACTTTTATTACGATTTTTCTGTTAATTTCAAACTATGATTCTAAAGAAATTTTACTGATTTATTTTAAATTATACTAGTATACATACATACGGAGTGGGCGGGAAGTCCTGAATGTCTTTTGACCCAGCGATTCGGAAAATTTCATCGGGGCTGATATATCAAAGCAAAATGCTCTGAAGCACCGTCTTGCTAAAACGTAATGATGTCAGCGATCCCTTCTGCCGTTAATTTTGGAAGCAACTCGTCGTCGATCATTCTCAGGTAACTGTATTGATTAACTGTGCCATCTTAAAAATAAGGACCAAGGATATGTTCAGCTGTCATCCCAGCCGAAATAATAATATGAGGACGGTGTTCGATTTCCTCAAAAAATTGAAACTGTCTTTCACCTAGAAAAAACATCTCAATTACGTCAGTTTCGATAAATCGCACACTCGTCTGAGAACGTGACGTTCCTTTTATCGTTTGCTCTCGGAAATCGTTCAAGCAACAACTGACGTGCATTAATAAGTCGATCAAAGTCATCGTTACTCAACTCATTAACTGTGGCAAGACGAAAACATTTAACTTTCAAGTCGTTCCGCATACGGTCTCGCACCCTCAATCTTGCAGAACGTTTGCACAGTGATTTCATCGGTGATCGTTAAATCAGTGTCTCCACAGAAGCACACGTCTCAGCCCGAGTGCTCGGCCTCCCACTGGGTAGCGCATCAACAACACTTTCCGTTGCAAAAGGTTTCTTCTCCCGTGTAAGTAGCGTTTAACGTGATGGTGACGATTTCAAAAGAAAAAACGCACAAAGAGAGTAATTCGTAATGGGTTCACAGATTTTACCATCTGTGGACAGACGTGGGCACATTGTAAACAACTCGCAAACTAAAGAACGTCATATCCGCCATCGTTTTACACTGGACTACGGCAAAGGTTATCCAACCAAGAATAAACAGCTCAGACGATCAAATGCTGCGATATCAGCTGGGAGAAGTGGCAGCAGTAGAGTTCGATTAGGCTGAATTTATATTGATTTGGAAATCGAGAGTTACAGCGTTCAAGTCCTAGTACAGCCAGATATTTTTACATGGATTTGAATACTAGATCGTGGATACCGGTGTTCTTTGGTGGTTGGGTTTCAATTAACCACACATCTCAGGAATAGTCGAATTGAGAATGTACAAGACTACACTTCACTTACACTCATACATATCATCCTCATTCATCCCCTGAAGAATTATCTAAACGGTAGTTACCGGAGGCTAAACAGGAAAAAAGAAAAGAAAGAGGCTGGATTTATTACATTAAAACCCACCGGGTTGGTCTAGTGGTGATCACGTCTTCGCAAATCAGCTAATTTTGAAGTCGAGAGTTCCAACGTTCAAATCCTTAACTAGTAATCCAACTTTACCTTAACTAGTAGTTAGTTAGTAAAGGTTCATACGGATTTGAATACTAGATTGTGGATACCGGATTTCTTTGGTGGTTGGGTTTCAATTAACCACACATCTAAGAAATGGTCGATCTGAGACTGATCAAGACTAACTATATTCGTACATATCATCCTCGGAATTAATTTTTGACGGTAGTTCCGGAGGCTAAACAGGAAAAAAAGATTTTTTACAGTGTAAGGGACTACCTGCAACTCCGTACATACATTGCATATAAAAAAAAAACAACCGAAAATTTGGTTTTAAAGATTACTGAAAGGTACTACAGTATCTTATATAATAAAATTAATTCGTTTTTCTTTTATTTATTTTAGAAATAATAGTGTGCAATATTTGCCATTTTATTTTTTCTCTGAATTGTCAAGAAGCTAGGTTTACTAGTAAAATTGAGAAGAATTGTTTAGTATCCATTTATTGAAATTAGTGCAACGGTTTTGAAATTAAAGCACCATTAATAAAAAAAATAAATATACATCCTAAAAAAATTCCGTTCTTTTGTCGTAGTCAGGTAAAAAAAAGAATAAATAAAAATTACCAAATGAAAATTTAATTGTATTGAAATTGAACAGACCTCTGAAAGACGGTATTGAAATAAAAAAAAAAGAAATACATAACCTATAAACCAATATTAAACAAAAAGTTAATTAAAAAGGTTCATTTTGTTATCAAACAAATAAATGAACTTTTTACTTGAATCGCTGAAAACAAAAATTAAAAAAACAAATCAATGATTTTTAAATTACGAAACTAATTAGTATAAATATGAATTCATTTGAAAACAATAGAAGAAAATATGATGAAAAAGAGAATGGAAAAAGTTAAGAAGTAAAAAAACTAAGAAGAAAAAAACAATAAGAAAGGAATACAATTAATTAAAACAACAATTCACTAAAAAAAAGCGTAATTGGCTACTGAATATAACGAGTGAAGTATTTATATAAAATTAATATTGATGAAATCAATGATGTATAAAAAGAAAATGGGATGGAGACAAATAAAGAGATATAGAAAGAAAATAAATAATACAATGTAAGAATGAAAACAGAAAGCTAAAGAAAAAGAGTTGAAACAATGTTGTTATAAAAGTATGTCTAACAGTAGAGTAATTTTTATGATGAAGTAATTACTTTATGCAAACATGGAAAAAATGTCCGTTTATTAAGAAGAATGTTTTATTTATTTAACTAGATACATTTTAAAATAAAATAAAATCAGAAACTCTGTGGGTTTTTTCTAATGTGATGTTTAAAAATGTTGTAACTCACAATAATATCATTTACGGAATACTTAGAAAGGAACATTCGTTTAATCGCAGTCAGAAATGCCTTATTCCATATAAAGTTATATGCAGTTTCATAAAACTAAGTAACTACTGTACTTAGCTACGATTAATTTCTTCTACTGTTTTTTTTTTTTTTTTTTTTTTTTGTTTCAATACGGAATAAAATTATATTTTCAAAAAAAAATTAAATATTTGATAACGAATAAAAAAATTCTTATGATATTTTATAAATTTTAACGTGCGTAATGTATGTTTGTTGATTTGGTTTTCTGTGAGTACTAGTAAGTGTAGCTAGCTAATTACATCTTTAGATCATCAGATCAAGATGTGTTGTTAATTACAAACCGATCAGAACGTAGCATAAATACAATATTAAACAAAGCATCACTAATCCGCCCGGTTTTCGAATTCCTGCGAAGTTAAACAAAGACTACTCCTTTGCAAGACTCAGGTACAGTATACCCGTAAGTATAAACTTTAATTTTAAGGCTCTAGGTATTACCTTAAAGGTAAACTAGATCTTTAAAATCCCACAAGAAAAAATCTAGCGGGGTCAAATCTGGGGAACCGGACTTCCAGGTCGTAATGAGGTATGTCTCGCATTGGTGTTAGTAATGACATCCATCTTGGTTATCACGGTCTAACTGGGGAGTAGAAAATGTTGAAGCATGTCCAGATAAACTATACCATTTACGGTTGCATTTTTGAAGAAGTACGGGCCGTTCTATCCGAAAGATGAACAACCTGTCTTAATGAAGGTTTGGTGCCAAGAGTAAACTGTATACCTACTAGGAGGCTCCTTACCGTACTCTTTTCAAAAACTGCGTTGAACTACAGTTGCTGACTGAAAATCGTGAAACCAAAACGCACAGAGTATACGTTCCATTTTTAACAACTGGTGATAGCACTGCTGGCCAAATTTGGTACTAATGAGTTCATTAGTTTTGATTCGGGTAGTAAGGCGAGTCAAAATTTGATGTGTTTTGCTATGAAACGTTAACCGAATCTGTAGTAATCTCAATAAATTTTTACGCTTTTTAATTGGGAAGCCCTTTTTGAATCACTTCAGTTCACTTCCAGCGACAGAATGATCAGGAAATCAGAAGACTTTCAAATTATATTGGCTAGGTAGGTTTGGTAATCAACGTATTAATTCCATAAGTTCAAGCATGCTTCGTAAAAGGTTCATCTACACCAGGGATCTCCAAATTTTTTTTGTTCGCGTACCCCTAAGGCGAAAATAATTATAAGTTTGACAACACACTATATATATATATATATATATATATATATATATATATAATTATAGATATATAGATCATTTATCATTATATAGATCATTTATTATATAAACTACTTCTTCGGCTTACCTCCAAGTATCACTTTGCGTACCCCCTCTTTTCTGTTTAGCCTACGAAACTACCATAAGGAATTATATCAGGGGATGAATAAAGATGATATGTATGAATGTAAATGAAGTGTAGTCTTGTACAATCTCATGTTGACCGTTCCTGAGATGTGTGGTTAATAGAAATCTAATCACCAAAGAACCTCGGTATTCACGATCCAGTATTCACATCCGTATAAAAGTAACTGCCTTTGCTATGATTTGAATCTTAGAACTCTCGACTTCGAAACCAGTGATTTGCAATGACGAGTTAACCATTAGATCAGCCCGGTGGGCTTTGAGTACTCCATTTTAGAAACCACTGGTCTAGTCTTACATCTATATCATCTTGTTGTAAGCGAGTTACAGCCCGCTTACAACATGGTACGGACCGTTTAATTTACGGTTAAATGAGGGAATGCGAATGCGTAAATGAAACATTACAATATACATCATGAAGAGAATGCAGATACAAATACTGATGGATCTAGAAGACAGTCTAATATATACTAAATTGTCAGTGGCAAAGAATTGGAGGCTTTGAAAGTTAAGTGATAGTGTAAGAACATTTCTTGGATATCAAGGACTTTATTTAAAGTCTGGTTTGGATTTAAGTATTCTCTGAGTAATAAGTATTTTGATTTTAAAAAACCAGTAATATTGAAAAGGTAGAATTACAGCGTTTTTGATTAATTATTTCCTTACCCTCTAGGATTATTATTAAAAATTCTGCCGGTAAAGTATTAATTAAAATAAATTGAAATTTCCGTAATTTCTACTTTCTAGCATGTTCAGGATGTTGATGACTGGTAAGTTTAACAACTATTTTCCCATGTAGAATAAATATAGAAAAAAATTTCTTACCGAAAGTCTAGAAATTGTGTTATTCTAACTATTTAATTTTAAAATTTAGGTGATAAGAAAATATAAATACATGAATCGTGTATTCTAATCCGGTACATAATAAATAATGCCTTATATAAATCACATAATTATAAATATAAAAACAAATTATACGACACAACATAGATGTGATTAAGGTTCATATTAATTATTTAAAATACAACAGATGAAATACTATTCAGAGGCAACTATATTAAACATAAAAAATAACTACAAAAAAATTCACAATTCAGAAGGCGTTACGGAAAATTACTTTGAGCACATATTTATCTTTACGTTAAACTGATTGAAAGAAATTAAGGATTTAAACATTTTTTAATTAATTTAAAACTTATAGAGAGAAACAATATTAAAAAGTAAATATTCAATTTTTTTTTAATAATTTCTACTTAAGTTTCATATCAAAGAACATCAAATAATGATCTAACATCCCATTTTTGTATCTTGAATACTCGTTCTGACTTTTAAGGTAGTTCCAAGAGATGACGCTATTCTTTCGACGGGAATATATTTAAAGCGTAATAAATATTTAACAAGTGTGACAAGCTTAGTTTTTTTTTTGAAGCGCTAAACGACAAAAACGCAAATTTCATTTTATTACAAACAAAATCATCCCGAAATGATAATACCCCACAACTACTATTCATCTAATAAAACAACCAGAAATTTGCTTTTCAGACAATAAAAATACTATCGAAATTCTCTCTAAGCGATCAGCAATATTATTTTCACCAAAAATACAACGGTTTTATCCATTTCGAAGTTCATCCAGTGAATAATTTTTTGAAATGCTACCGTAAAATTTTCAAATCCGTTTAAATAATTATCCAGATTTACATACAGTTTTAATGTGTGTGAAGAGGGTTTCAATGAGTGGCTCAAGATTTTGAAATAGGTCGTTCATAAACAATAAAAAAAGCAAGGGACCAAGGACACTTGCCTGAGGCGCTTCCCGATCTACTTTTAAATTTTTATCGGCAAACGATGAAATTTTAACTACTTGTTTATTGGTTGGATGTTATTCTGATAATAGAGAAATTAAGTTTGATTTTACTTCGTTAGTTAAAAAATTAGTACTTTTTATAAAAATTATTAGCTACGAAATCTGTATTAAACTACCCAGTTAGATCTAGTTTCGATCGCCCTTCCCGTCTGGATCCCGATGTATTCGTAATCCTCATAATTATAAGAGTAATAGAAATAAATAACAATTAAAGCTTGAAAAGTTCTCTTACCTCCAACGTTTCTCTTGTTTTAGACATAGAAGTTCAGATACCTCCTCATACCCCCGCAAGGGGGCTAGGGCCTCGATCTACGGGTTAAAATTTTTCCTGAGATAATACGAATGAATCCTGAAAATTTGAAAGCAACCGGTCGGTTGTTCTCACTTGATACGCTGATACCTCTGTTGATTATTTCGAAAACAATCAAGTTTGATGTTCCAATCGATGCAATCAGGTCATTTTTGGTTCTATATTAAAAAAAAAATGCTTTGCTCGATTTCGCATTGGCTTATACGAAATCACGCACATATATATGGTTTCACACACACACGCACACACACACACACACACACACGCGCGCGCGCGCGCGCACACACACACACACACACACACACACACACCACATTTTTTAAATAGTATAGATAAATAACTGCAAATATGAAATTATTTTTCTTACAAACTGAATATTATTGTTTATAAGAATTTTACGGCTCGTTTATTCTATTCGTTCCACGAGGTTCACATTTAATGGATAATAAATTGGTGCAAAATGAATTAATCTATGAGGATAAATGAAAATAGTGTACTGACTGATAAAGAATTTTGAAATCTAATTCGAACAGATATTTTCAATTCAAAAAACCAAGAACATAAATAATATGCACTACTTCAGAAGATTTTCAGTCGGTCTGCTCTTCTCTGGTTATGCTCTATTGTCATTTTTGTTTGTAACAGATTACTACGCTGATGAAATAAGACAGGCCGGGTCGAGGAGTTACCGTCTTTCATCGTGCTTGAGGTTTAACCATTCCCATTACCCGCATAAGCGTGCTTAACTTTAGAAAATAAGACAGATAGAACATACAAGTAAGTTTGTTTAAACAAACAATCGTAATAATTTATAAGTATAATTCACCCTGGACAGGACCGGATTACAGACCGGTTAAGGAAGCATATCTAATGCTTTCTATTAAAGCTCTAAATCTTCGCTTATTAATTCCACTCACGCTTTTCTATAAATGTATAAAGCTAAATTTTACTACACACAGATTATTATTTTTTCTATTAATAAAATTTATAACTTTTTAAAAAATATAACATCTTTATGTAATTATTTTTAATCAATATTGTGTTTACCTGGCTACGTAAAGTAAGTTATTCGAACTTTAATAATAATAAAAATAAATAAAGCTAATAAAACCGGTAAAAGATAAAATATATATTTCTTTATTATAGAAAATTTTTAATTGTTTTCACTTCATAAATTAGAAAAAAAGTAATATGATAACAAAAAAACCTCTGAGATAAAGTTTTATATAAATGAAACTAATTAAATAAAGTTCACAAACCCCAGAACACTTAAAAAACAAGATAAAGAATTAATGATTGTTTTTTTTATATAAAAAAAAAGAGATGAAAACTTCTCTTTTTATAAGCACAAATGAATTTACAAACACTCTTATGCGTAAATATTTGTGTGTGTGTGTGTGTGTGTGTGTGTGTATATATACACAAAGTGTGTGTATATATAAATATATTTTTTTTCTGAGCCCTTTTATTTACTAGCCTACGAGTCATTTGGGACATTTTACTATAGGGTGGCATCTGATCCAATTTTTCAAAGCACCTACCACTCATGAAACTCAAAATCACTTCTAGGCGGTATGCTACACCTAGTTTGGATACAATGAACTTTTACGTGTTAAGATTTCTATCAGCAACTGTGTATTTAGTGTGTATCAATTTTTCGCTCTTGATTAAATAATAATTAAAAAATAAAATTGCTATAAAAAATTTTAATACAATTATTTTGGAAATTAAAATTTTTCCATTTTTTTTTTTAAATTTAAGCGTGATATCTATTATCGAAATCAAAGAATACATAAATATCTAATAATTTTATAGATTTGAATGTAATTTTGATAGCAAAAAAATTGACTGGCTCAACAGGTTTTGACTATAAACTTAACTATAAACTTATCGTCACATAGTCCGATGCGTTAATAAGTTAGCGCTCGACCTGCTGATACATACGCCGTTTGAATCGTGAAAATCGGACAAGCGGTTGCCGAGACATTACGGTAGCACCCCATCGCACCCCATCCCCCAACATCCGAACGGCGCCTCGAGGGCACTTGAAAATATTATCATTTGACGGGTACCACTGGGAGCGGAAGGAATAATGTCGAGGGGGATCGACAAATTTTTCAAATCGCTAGGACCGACCATTTTTGAGATGTTTGCGAATTTCGTCCGAAAATTCAAATCCAGTTAAAAAGCACTATTTTCCCAAAACTTCGATATATATTTTGCATATATATATATATCGATATATATACGGTATATCGATATAAAGTAATACAACAAGTACACATCTGGCCATCATGAGATACTAACGAATCGGGATTTTCCGCTAGTGATCGGTACATTCCGGTGCTAAGCTAAAGGGGACGCACACACAGACACACATACAAATGCGGTTTAGTGGGGTAGGATTATCCAAATATCAAATAATCATACACATAAATAACCTGTTGAGAATGCTCTACTTTATTTTACAAGAATGAAATTTAGTAATCATTGTCGAATAACGTTATTTCTGGAACTAACTTTCTGTGCTGTATGGGAATCTAAATTTCAAATTCCATGAAAAATGCTCGGATAGAAGAGATAAAGATTCGAGTAACGAACTAAACGTTCTTTGAAAAATTGTGATTCCTTAAAAAATTTATAGGACCCCCAAAACAACAGCACCACCTATGTAATGAACCTTCCCATCTCCAGAAGCGGGTCGAGAGAATTATCCAACCAAACAAGTTAACTCGTTTGAAAAAGATACCATTAGAATTGTGTATAACATAATATCTATTAATATAAAGTAAAATTAATTAGATTAAGCGTTAATAGGATAAGATCCCTATGGTAAAAGGGACAAGAGATAAAATTTTTACAACATTAACGTACTTATTAAAAGAATGACTTGAAATGGTTAATTAAAACAGTACTACAGTAAAAATAAAATTAAATAAAAAGGTAATTACGGACTAGATTTCTTTCTTCACATTATTTACAGAATTGGCCAATTTATGAACGGTATATGAAAGAAATCAATCATGGTTTTAATATACAAATATATATATATTCGAAGTAATACAATTATACACTCCTTGTTTTCCTCTCACAAATATTTGCTAATAATCTTGCTCAATAACATTCTCTGGTATAAGAGAATAAAACTATACATAAGAAAAAAAAGCAATAGTTTTTATTAATAATACTTATTGTGCAATATTTATCTCTTTTTATGGCATTATTCAACAAAAAAAAAAATGAAATACAGTAGAATCAGAAAAAAATTATTATTTTCTTTTTATCGTTTTTATAAACGAATAGATTGAAAATTTCAAGGAAAATATATAAAAATAGAAAGAATTCGAAGAGGTAATGAAAGTAATATAGATAAATTATTAGGAAAAAAATTAAATTAATAATTTAATGAAACATAATATAAAACAATATTACAAAATATAAATCACTCTTCAGTGAATGAATTTTGTTATTTAGTTAATAAAATTATAAAGAATACAGTATAAAATGAAAGAACAAATCTAACAGTATATTGGCTAAACTAAGAGTATATAAGAGAACAAAATTATTTGATAAAAATAAATCTAATATGAAAAAATATTAAGTTAAAAATTAAAAATAAGTAATTAAAAATATTTCTACGAATATAGTTCTTTATAAAAATAAAACACACAGTTGAAAAAAAAGAGAGGTAAATAATTCAGAAAAATGAGATGCGGTTTTAAACTTTTTTTATAAAATGGGGGAATTGATAAATTACAAAATAAAGTAGTTGTAATATTAGTTAAAAGATAAATAAGGGAAAAAAAATCCTGCTGAAATTCTTACGAAAAGATCTACACTGTTGTGTTACTTATTAACGTATACAAAATTAGATACTTTAATAATGGAAGAGAGTGCACCAAGTAAAAATTAAAACGGAAGAAGATTACATCAAAACAATCATAAAAAAATACTCGTTCATTAGCTACAAAGTAAACCTTAGCATTACGTTTCGATTAAAGGTTTAGCTTACATAGAAATGAAAGAAGAGCAGTTCATAAAACAGCAATACTTTGATTTTTATGAAATAACTTATTAAAAAAAAAAAAAAAGCTTTATTTGTCTAAGCATGCGCATTTTATTTATGTGTAAATGCATTTATTACGCATTCAACTATCTTCTAACTTGATTTACTATGGAGTATAAAAAAAATTTAATCAAAAAAATACGATTCTAATACCGTACTGTAATAGAATTGAGATGAAAATTGGTTTTGTAATAGTATGGATTTCCAAAAGGGGTTTGAAAGATACAACTTCGAATTGTGAAGAAGAAGAAAACAGGTCATAATATAATATCTTACCACATTTCATAGAATCAATATAACATAAAGAATACCAATATCTCCAATATTACTCGTACAAGTAATATACCTTTTTTGGGATTCGTTGACAGGGCACAAATGGTGATAGTTTTTTTTTTTTAAATCATGGTAATTAATCATATATATATATACACACACACACACACACACACACACACACACACAGAGAGACAGAGAGAGATACAGAGAGAGAGAGATATACAGAGAGAGAGAGAGAGAGAGAGAGAGAGAGAGAGAGAGAGAGAGAGAGAGAGAATGAGAGAGAGAGAGAGAGATACAGAGAGAGAGATATACAGAGAGAGAGAGAGAGAGATACAGAGAGAGAGATATACAGAGAGAGAGAGAGAGAGAGAGAGAGAGAGAGAGAGAGAGAGAGAGAGAGAGAGAGAGAGAGAGAGAGAGAGAGAGAGAGAGAGAGAGAGAGAGAGAGAGAGAGAGAGAGAGAGAGAGAGAGAGATACAGAAAGAGAGAGAGAGAGAGAGAGAGAGAGAGAGAGAGAGAGATACAGAGAGAGAGAGAGAGAGAGAGAGATACAGAGAGAGAGAGAGAGAGAGAGAGAGAGAGAGAGAGAGAGATACAGAGAGAGAGAGAGAGAGAGAGAGAGTGTGAGTGTTTCTATAATGGTAGGCTAGCTATAATTTTTCGGGTTCTACTTGTAAAACTAAACAATAAGAAAAATGGCAATTTCTCCTTCGTTTTCTCAAGTTCAGATAGGCATCTTGGTAATAAAGTTTTAAAATTAGCAATAAGTCAGGACTTAAATATCTTCGAAAATTACAAAATGGCGGCCATTTTTATTTTTAAATCCGTTAAAATTCGTCCGTATATATTATTTTTATAAAAAATTATGCTATTTAATAAAATATTAAGAATTTAATTTTGAACAAAATGATATTTTATTTTTTTAAATCGCTTAACAAATAGTCAAGTTATGAGTGAAAATTGATGTTGTAATTTTGTGTCACAATTATAAAGTCTATTATTGTGAGAAAATTACTTATCAATAAGAAAATTAATTTGATACCAATTAACAATAAATAAAAAAAAATTAATATTTCATCGAATAGAACATAAAGTGGAGGGCACGAAAACAGACACACAATTACAACATCAATTTTCTGCCATAACTCGGCTATTTGTTACCGATTTAAAAAAAATAAATGTATGCAAATACGGAAGCGGTGTCAAAAACATATGTCAGGAGCGTACGAGAGCGTACGAGAGTGTACGAGAGTGAAAGTTGATGAAAGAAAGAACCTAGAAGCGTTTGAAGTGTGGTGTTTCAGATGACTGTTAAAAATAAGAAGACAGACAAAGTAAAAAATGACGAGGTGCTTAAACGAATGAAAGAAAATAGATCCCTATGTAAGAATTTCACAAGAAGAAGATATATTCATATATTATTTGGACAATTGCTGAGACAATAGGGGATTCTGAAGACCGTTAATGAGGTTGTGATCGAGGGAAGGAACCTCCGAGGAACAGGATGGCTGGAATGTAGCAGGCAGATCATGAATGTCATGAACCGCCAAAGATATCGATAACTTAAGAGAAAAGCACAGTACAGAAGACTTCGGAAGCTCGCTGCAAACCAATCTACAGACTGATGAAACGAACGGAGATATTACTTCGAAAAAACTAAAATAAAAATCTCTAATAAAATGGACAGTTACGCAATTGCGTTGCGGTGGACATCACATTACATCACATTTTTTTTGTGATGTCCGTATCAGCATTTTATAATAGTTTATATAATTTTTTTTCACGTCAGTCCAAGTAGTTACGTGGTGTAAGTGAAAATGTTTAGGATCCGTAAACAAGCACACATCGCTTCGAATCCGGCATCATATATATATTATTTTTAAACTTTTCTTTAATGTAAATTTACTGTATTCAGTAAATTTTTATAGTTATTAACCTATATAAAAATTTCTGAATTAAAATGCAAAGTACATAAAATATTATTTCACTAATAACTTCTGATTTCTTTTCATATTTTTTTTTCAGTCGGAGGTTAACAAGTATTAATAAATCAATATCAATAGATATTGATTTAAAAGAGTTATAAAAAAGGAAATGAAGTCTGATTCGAACTGATGTGCCTTGTAAGATCCAAATATTTAATTAATTAAAATTTTATTTGGCTATAACTCTGGAACCAATGAAAATAAGTACCACTTATGATATAACATTGAAAAGCTCTTAATGAGGGCTTATTACTGCAGTTAAAAAAAGTCCAAAATCCAAATATTTTGGATTAAGTCGATTGCAATCAAAAGGGGAGGTGCACATCTAGATGTTACTACAGGCCTAAATCCAAAATCTCAACATCCTATGGCTAATCGTTTTTGAGTTATGCGAGATACATACGTACGTACAAATGTCACGATGAAACTAGTCAAAATGGATTCAGGGATGATAAAAATGGATATTTCCATTGAAATTTGAAAAACGAAATTTTTCGCGATTAAAATATTTCCTTTACTTCGTACAAGGAAGTAAAGATAGAATAACCTTTTGATATGAATATTATAAGAAAAAATAATTAAAAGTTATGAAAATCTTAGGAATGGTTTTTTTTTGTATTAAATATTTCTCTTTTTTTGTATTTCTTTTACGTTTTTATTGGTTCCTTTATATTTTGGTAAAAATATAAAGTTTTGTTTGTTATATCCAGTTTGTTTGTTTATTAAGCATTTTATTGTTATCATAACAACAAAGTAAACTAAAATAAATTTATTTTGTTTATGCATCGTATAAACAGAGTAAAGGTTTACCACAAAGAAAAGAAAAGTAAAAAATAACATAATAATTATTACTGTTTACTAATTAAATAGCTTATAAGCTAACTTAAATATAAAATAAAAAGTCGTGGCAAAACAAACGAATCGAAAATAAATGCATCCATGTTTTCCTGCAATATATAAGATATAGAACGAACGTCTAATCTATCAGTATGAAAAATTATATTTCACAAATTTATTCGCTAATCATTTCTTAATGACTTTTTGATTTGAGAAAATTCGTTCACTATCCAACCGTTAAAGAGAAATGTAGTAATCTAAAACAAATAATAAAAACTACTTTTACAATCGAATATACTCGACTGAAAATATAAATAAAAAGTCAATTTATTATGTAAAATTAATAAATTCTAATTTTACTGTGAACGAATGAAATTTGTACCATAAATAGAAAGTAAAAAAAAAATTATGTTTATGAGAAAGGAAAGTTTCATTTACGTCATATTCTTTTAATAGTTATTCCCGCACAAACATTGCTATAAGGGTCAAACACTGAAATCAACCGTGTTTTATTCTAATAGCTTTTCTTCTTCTTTTGTTAATTTTTTCTAATAATAATCTGAAATAAGTTCTTTCTCTTTTTAAATGCCTACAATAGTTAATTCGCAGGATCGAATTTTCGTTCCATTATGTAAAACATTCGAAACAGAATTTTATAAATAGTACTACTACACAACATGGCGATTTTTAAACAGTAACAAATCAGTATGATAAAATCCAAAATAAAATTTCAATACTTACCAAAGAAAATCAGTAAAATTTTCTTTTAAACTACACAAACATAATCGTAACTTCCACGATCAAAAGAGTACAACACACAAAATCGTTGAATTCCTTCGTGGCTGAGTAGGCAGCGTATCGACATTTGATGCGAAGGTCCCGGGTTCGAATCTCGGTCAGGCATGGCATCTATTCAAACGCTACCGATTATTTCCACCGGGCTAATGACTATAGCTGTTGACACTCGCTCTTTTATATAAAAAAACTCTGATCTGGACACCACGTAACTTCCTTGTACACCTATTAATTAAATTTCACATACACATTTTTTGGTGCAGTTCATTTAAATTTATTTCATTTGAAAGTGAGATACCAACCATCCTCCAATTCTTTAATAAAGTGGCGTTACGCAAGTGCTGAAATATTACTCTTTATTAAAATCAAATAATTATAATATTATTAATTGAACGATCTTACCTGAAATATTAGAATAGAGTAAAAGTTTCTTTATTACTCTTTAAATAAAAGTTAAGTCATATCTATCTAATATTATGGTTTTTCTTAAATTATTATAATGTGACCGTCAACAAAATAAAAACAAAAACGATTAATCAGATGTTTCACCAGACCTGATGTGGACACCTTTAAATTTACCAGTACGATTATTAAATTACACATACACATTTTTTTTAAATGAAAAATATATAAAATTTTATTTTATTATTAACTTCTAATATTGTTTCATTTTTATTTAATTGTTTTTATTGAATTATTATTTATCGTAATCTTTTTTACAATCAGAGGTTAGTAAGTGATAATAAATCAATATACTTACATAGATGAAGTCTGACACAACCGATGTGCCTTCCTTTTCTATGATTCATTTTAACTTCTTTATAATATTACTTATTTAATTATTACAAAAATTTGAATTTAAAAAGAGTTATTCGTGTAAATAATTAAAAAGAGGCAATCCTATATTTGATGTTTGATTATTGGTAATTTTTAATAAAAGAATCGAATTTTCTTTGTTACTGTGCATTTTATGAAAATAACTAGTTAACAAATATTTGAAGCGCAAACATTTTACTAAAATTCCATATTAAAACTTTTTCAAATTTCCAACCAGGACTGTTTCTCCGCCGAAAACCTGACCATTTTCTTTACTACGGACGGATTAGGAAATAAGAGGAAAGGCCAAAGTGAAAATGTTTATTTCACTGACGTTTTTTTTAAAATTACCAAAAGTTGTCACCGATCCAGATAAAAACTGTTTATTTTAATACTTCACAAAACTTTTTATTATTTGTAGAAAGTTGAATTAAATATATATATATATATATATATACCACATCTAGATACTTTTAGAATACATGTAAATTATTTTGATTAATAACAAATTCATATTTAAATGGTCTGATAACCATATTTTATTTCGCCGCAATATTTATTGGAGCCGTAACAAGTAGGACTGAGAAAGGAGTGTATGGTAATAACTGTTGTTGTAATTAGGTTTCAAATATACTATTACATTACGTTTAATCAACATTATATATTTCATAAAATTAAATGTAAATTTTTATAATAATTGTATTTACTAGCAGTTTGCTGTAATTAGTCTGTAAGACTTTCGACTCTAGCATAGACTCAACATCACCTCTTTGCACAACATTTCATTAAAACCTAGGCGTAATTGGTTTTTTTTTTATTTCCACGATATCATGTAAATTTAAGGTATAATTCCGGGAAAAAGAAACCTTTATAGTATCTAAAATACATTGTAATACACAATGACAAGAAACTGTTTATAAAAAAATAAAATAAAAATAATTTGTTTACATTTTTATTATTTAAAAACACAGTATAAAACAAAATATGAAAAATAAATCGAATACAATTTAATAACCGTATTTAAAAAAAGAACTTCTATGTAATAGTTGTACGGGTAAATTTAATTAAAATTTGCAGTATCAATATTATCAATATAAACAGATAACTAAATAAATAATTATGACATTAACTTGTAATCTGTAATTAAATACTACTAGATTAATTTATATAAACATGAATTTTAAATATTTGTGTAACTACATAATTAAAAACGTATTTTCCTGTTTGTAGATGAAACATAACGATACAGTTATTAATTAATAAAAGTCAGTTACAACTAAATTTCTAAATTTGTGGTTTTCATTAATTAATTACAAAAATACTGATTGCTACTGTTATTTACACTTATAATAATAGTTTTTTTTATCTCCCTGTTAGCATTTACTATCGGTACCTCATAGGGGACCATAAGTAAATTTAATTAATAATATTCACGTGAAAAGAGATCCCCGACGAAATCACTCATTAAAGCATACAATGGTTTAACACCACATATACATATTAAAGGTATGTAATAAAAAATGGAAGGAAATAAGAGATAAATATTAAAAAACACGATTGCCATAAAGAAAGGTTACTGACAAACATTACTCTTTTGTTCTGGTTTCGTCTCATCGTGTTTTTGTATTAACTAGAAAATACCCGTTTGAATTTTGAAAATCGGACGATTGTTCGCAGATATATTATATGAGTACACCATTGCACCTCCCAAAACAGCGCCCCAGGGGTACCCCGTTTGTTACCAGTTGATGGTGATGATGGTTGGTCTAACCACGCACGAGGTGCTTGCATCACCTTACCACTCTAACTTCACACACAGTCTCCATGGGAAGCCCATTATTATTAAACAGAATTTTTTTAAATCTATTTAATATTATCTCATTTAAATTAAATTTGATTATATTATTTTTGTAATTTTTTCATTCGATTGGTTTGAAACATTCAATACAAATCCAGCTAACAGTGATAGAGGTTCACAGTTCACATTCCATTAATTCAATTCATTAAAATGTGTGCTTCAAGCGGAATCACAAACACATATATTTTTATAAATATACGACGGAAGTAAAAACCGGTGGGAAATTTCTCTCCTTAAGGTTGGCGAACATGTGTCGTTCATGGCCGTGCTAGTAATGTACACACTGCATAGTTGTCTGTAAAAAAAAAAGTTGTCGCGTTGTAGTATCTTTAATTACGTGTAAGTTATTACGTTATAAAATGAACAGGAAACGCGATGTTACCGTCGACTGTGAAATACGTGGAGTCCATTGTTTTTTAAACCATCAAACGTTAAGCCGGCTGAAATTTATAGGCAGTTAGTTGCTGTGTACGATGAATTTAATGAATGAAAGAAACATCCGAAAATGATGTTAAAGGTTTAGTAATAACAGAATTAATGTGCACGATGAAGAACGTTCGGAGAGGCCCTCGATAATCACCGAGAACTTGTTGAAACGCATCGATGATGAAATCAGAAAAGATAGTCGTTCAACGATTTCCGACCTGGCCCCCTTTTTCCTGATGTTTCAAGAGCTGTTATTGATCGCATAATTCATGAACATTTAGGCTTCAGAAAGGTTTGTGCACGTCGGGTGCCCCACTTCTTAACGGAACGTCACTAAAAATTCCGAATGGTATCTGCCTTGGAATTTTTAATACGTTGCACAGAAAAAGGTGATGAGTTCCTTAATTCAATTGTTACCGGCGATGAAACGGGTATTACACGACAGAGAGGAAACGGCAGTCAAGTGAATGGTGTCATCCTCAATCACCAAACCGACAAAGGTCAAACCACAGCCATTTGGGCGGAAATTGATGGCCACAGTCTTTCGGGATCGGTTTGTCATACTGCTGATGTCATTCCACGTGGAATGATTATAAATGCAGAAGCCTACTGCGAAACTTTACGTAATTTACTGCGCGCCATTCAAAATCGGTGACGTGGGAGGCTGACCGACGGCGTCATCCTGCTGCGCTATAATGCACGTCCATATGTTGCGGGTCCGACACATGATTTACTGTGAATATTTGGAGTAGAAATTTACGATCACCCGCCAATAGTCCGGACTTAGCTCCTTTTGATTACTGTTTGTTTGGGAAATTGAAAGAATTTTTGAACGGTAAGTAATTCGCGGGTGACGATGAACTTAAAAATGCTGTTAATCAGCGGCTAAATGGACTGGCGGCAGAAGAATACGACGAGGGTATATTGAAGCTGGTGTATCGCTACGATAAACGTCTTAATTCATAAGGAGATAATATAGAGAAGTAGTAAAAGTATGTAGTTCAAGAGAAATAAAAAATATTTATAAGGTTTTTAAAAATACATTTTTTTACAATGAAACGGTCTTTACCTTAGAGATAACATCTCATACATATATATAAAATATACATGTTTACACAGCCTGACACTCCTGGTGACGTAAGGATTCCAACGCGGGGTCATTCATCTAAATCGGTTTGGCCGTTGTGCTGCTACGGTGAAACCAACATATATACACACCCTAGATAAAATTGTGGCTGGGAAAGGACCAATGGCGGTGCGCAGAGCGGCTGCGACTATCTTCCTCCACGAATGTCTCTCTCACTAGAAGCAGTCCGTTATCAATTAATTTATAGATTATTTAATTTAATTACTAAGCATAAATTATATTTGTTTATATTTAAAATTTATATTTATTTATGAATTTTATTAATAAAAGAAAGGAATTATTAATTAATACTTAACGGTAAAAAAGGATTCTTTATTTAGCGGGAGAGAGTCATTGGTGCGCATCCGGCCGGCGCATCACATGGCCCGCTCTGCGCCAATAGTAGCAGCTGGACTGGCAACTAACACAACGGCTACGAACACACACAGGCCAACTTCCTATTATCAATATGGTTGGCGTTAAACATTATACTTTTATTAAAAAATTTAAATTCTATATCTACTCACTCTTTGAGACTAGTTTAAATACAAAAACATCAAAATGTTCAGAAAAATATTTATTTTTTCATAATAATAACAATAATGTATAAATGAATCTAGCGAAACAATTATAACTAGTATAATTTATGTCTCCAGGTATACACAAGAGATAATTTTATCTTATTTAGTTATAAACATAGGGACGCTGCCTCCGTGATTATTTATGTAATAAAAAGAAAAGTTTAGATCATGTAAATTAAAATAACATTTTTGCCCGGTAGACGGGATAAAGTAGAAAAGGTAAAATATCAAAATCTAAATTAAAATCTTCCTCCTGTAAAGAAAAGTTTCTAAAACCCTTTATTAAAATGTAATAGGATCGAAAAAAACCATAAGGATCTTTCTTGTTCCCAATAATCGGAAAAATTAAACAAATTATTTCATGTTTGGGAGGTATAGGTGGTAGCAGCATATTTTTGATGTGCAGAAGATATTGAAATAAAATATAGTATAGGAATTTTTCATTCAATCTACCTTGAAAATTCATGGAAATATTTATCAAATCAATTACTCATGAATTGAAGTAAACTTTAAAAAGGAAACTTTTCGTTTTAGAAGTGAACCTAACGATAAAAATTGTACAACTCATTCCAGCTAAAATTAGTGATAAAATGATTTAATAAGTTTCGGTACCAATACGTTTTCGGGATCAACGTCCACACAAAACTTCTTACGGACAAAGATAAAAGGCCTTGAAGTGCAAACATCGTGAAGACCTCTTTCATCAGGTAACACTGAAAATTACAGGAAAAAACACCTAAAACTAATTCCACCCTGGAGGAAGCAGTCCAAAAAGTTTTCTTTTACTGTGAGAGGATTTTTGAAAGTGTGAACGCCCAGAATAAATAAATAGGTAGGAATTGTACAAGTTTTGACATCTGAAATATTCAGTAAATGATGCTTATCATAGTATTGTAACAATCCAAAAACCAGGTTTTCTTTAAAGAATCAACTAATGAAAAATGACACAAGAACGTCATAATAAATATGAGCGTCATAAATAATAATTATGTTATTAACATATTTTTCATATACTGACAAAAAAAAAGTTTTTAATTTTGTTCTTTTTTTGTCTTTTGATGTATATATAACCGATTTATATTCTAAATAATTAAACTTATGTAATTTCATTTTTACCTGATAGTTAATAACTGATGTTTAAAAATTCATGCGTACGATTTGAATTATATAAAAAAAGGAAACAAATAAATAAACTAAACGGTAAGTAAAATGACACGAAGTGTAAACAAGAGAAACCTTATACAAAATAAATATTAGAAATACAAACTAAGCAGGCTTGTAGGATTTAGGAAGATTTGTTCTTAAGTAAACGTGAAAACAAGAAATATAAAAATGAAAGAAAATAATTTTTTTTCATCTTTTTTTTTAAATAAACAAAAGTATATTTTTCTCAACATAAAGGGAAAATAAAAAATAATTTGAGGTAGCATTTTTATTATCGAAGGTATTTAAAATATGAAAAGATAAAAAAATAAAAAAATTAAACAAATGACAGTCGTAACGATATTGACTAGTGTACGTTAAGGTTTTGTTTACGAAACCAAATATATTCAAAACTAGAAAATAAGCGGACCTTTGTGTTGACGTGAAAATGTTAACGTGGTTTAAGTTTCACTGCACATGATTATGTTAAATGTTGTTGCCAATTGTAACAAAATAACGTACATGAAATCATCGTACTAACAACACCAAAGACTTTTACAACGAAAAGTTTCAAAATACTGAACATTTTTAGCTGTTTCTTGAGTTTAATATTTTAACACAGCTCTAACCCCACTGTTTTCCTGTTTTATCCCCTGAACACTAATATAATTGTAATAAATCGTTCGTATCAATAAGTATAAATGGTTCGAATAATCAATCGTCCGAGAAGTATAAATCGCTTGAACGAATAGTTCGTGCGCTGAGCGTAGCCGCCCGGCGCACCACTATTGGTCCGCCTAAAATAAAAAAAAGTGAGTACATACAACAAACAAACCCACACACCATCCTTTTTTATTTATGAATGGAGAGTGATAGGACACAACTTTTTTCACCAAATATTATGTTACGAATTTTTTTTTGTCTTCAGTCATTTGACTGTTTGATGCAGCTTTCCAAGATTCCCTATCTAGTGCTAGTTGTTTTTCATTTCGGTATACCTCCTACCTCTTACATTCCTAACAATTTGTTTTGGATATTCCAAACGAATACCGAAATGAAACAACTAGCACTAGATAGGGAATCTTGGAGAGCTGCATCAAACCAGTCAAATGACTGAAGACAAAAAAAAATTCCAAACGTTAGCTGCCTGCACAATTTTTCCCTTCTACCAGTCCTTCCCAATATTAAAGCGATTATTCCAGAATGCCTTAATATGTGGCTTATAAATCTGTCTCTTTTTTTAACTATGTTTTTCCAAATGCTTCTTTCTTCATCTATTTGCCGCAACACCTCTTCATTTGTCATTTTATCCACCCGTCTGATTTTTAACATTCTCCTATAGCACCACACTTCAAAAGCTTCTAATCTTCTCAGGTACTCCGATCGTCCATGTTCCACTTCCATATAAAGCTACGCTTCAAACATATACCTTCAAAAATCTTTTCCTGACGTTTAAATTAATTTTTGATGTACACAAATTATATTTCTGACTGAAGACGCGTTTTGCCTGTGCTATTCGGGATTTTATATGGCTTCGTCCATCTTTAGTGATTCTACTTCCTAAATAATAATATTCTTCTACTTCCATAATCTTTTCTCTTCCTGTTTTTATATTCAGTGGTTCATCTTCACGTTACGAATATCAGAGCTTTAAATTTTATATTTAAGAAGCAAGTTTTTATTACAATTTTATGTTGGTAGGAGGGAGATACAATCGCAAAATTTTATCCAATACCTTATAAACAAAAATTGTTTATTTTTATTTATTTATTTATTTTAACGGCCATCATCTACCATGGTCATGTTGCTCGATGAAATTTTGTAGCGTACAAAAAAAGACGTACAAAAATTAGGGATTCGAACCCAAAACCTTTTCGGATGATTGGCTGAGACGCACCACTCCGACAAGGAGATCGGTATAAAAGTAATAAAACTTCAATAAATTTGTTAAAATCATAACTCATTCTTTAAAATTTCTTTCGTTTAACTATTTTAATGAAGACGTAACTGTATTGTACGAAAAATGATATAAAATCAAAACAGAGCTGGTGAAAATACAAAAACATGTATCATATCCTGAGAAATAAGGTCTGACGCTAAAACCTAGATTGTATTAGATGAAGGCAAGATGCTCATTTGATCAAAATTGTGAGTACATACAACAAAAAAATGGAGAGTGATAGGACACAACTTTTTCACCAAATATTACGTAGAAAACGTAATTTCAGTAGTTTTCAGAAAGTCACAGAAAAGATACAATTATAAAATTAATAAAGAAATCAATAATTACAATACTATGTTGATTTTTAAAAATTTTTCCATAACTACATAAATTAATATTCTTTTGAAATTATAAAAGGATTTTAATTCCTTATCATTGAAGACTTAACGCAGAAGAAAAAAGATTAAATTATGAAAAGTAGATTTTCTATATTATTTCTTAAAAGGAAACAAAATATATAATTAATAAAATAGTTAAATTAAAACACTCAGATTAGAATAATAAGAGTACGATGTCAGATTATCAGCTGATTTCATTTTTTTTTTACCCAGACTTAAGTCCATGAATTTATAAGCAATGCGGTAAATGTTTAATAGAAGTTATAAGAAAATAAAGAACGCCCCTTCTCTCATCTGTTAATATCAGTGGTTAGTCGAAGCTGACTACCAGCGTTTCAAGATTTTAATTATTTATTTCATCCTTTTAATCTGATAGTAGTAATTAATTAACTTAATAATTACTTAATTTACTACGTCATTCTAGTTTTTATATTGAATTAATCATTACAAAAAAAAAATTAAGAATAATTTTCAACGAAATATGAGGTATAAAAGTAATGAACAGTGTTCCGTTGTAAAATATTTCTTAGAAAAGATTTATTCTTATAAAGGCTAATTTTTCAAAAAAGATTTTTTTTTAATAATATTGCACTAAAAGGAAATAAAAAACCTAAGCTTAATTTATATGGAGGTTAAAGCCTTCTTTTTCCTGTTTAGCCTCCGGTAACTACCGTTTTTAGATAATACTTCAGAGGATGAATGAGGTGATATGTATGAGTGTAAATGAAGTGTGGTCTTGTACATTCTCAGTTCGACCAATCCTGAGATGTGTGGTTAATTGAAACCCAACCACCAAAGAACACCGGTATCCACGATCTAGCATTCAAATCCATGTAAAAATAACTGGCGGAGGTTAAAGCCTAGAAATGGAAAGGTTAACCATAACGCTACTTATCGATAATTAATTGTGGATGAGAATCGATTCAAAGAATCAAAATATTAACTTATGTAAGCTGACGCTTGATTGATTTAATCGACTACTATACTCTTACCGCTCTGTTATTGGAATTCACAAAACAAAACAAGACTTCCAAATTTTATATAAAGTTGAAAATTTTCCTTTTACCACAATTTTAACACCAACATATATATATTTGGTAAGGATTTTCTAAAATTCTAGTATTATTAAAATCTGTTAAAATGGGCTAGAATCTAGATAGTTTGTCAGAAAAGTGTTTTTTTTTTAACCTCCGGGTCTACAGTTAGGTACTGCAGCAGATGAATGATTTGCAGCGTGTGTGAAAATGCCATGCCTGGCTGGGATTCCAACCCGAGACCTCCGGATGAATGGCCGACACGCCTACTACTCGCGCCACAGCTTCACATAAACTTATTAGGGAATGTATGAAGTATATGACTTGTATGTATTCTTACAAAACAGACGGTTGAGGTTACTTCCAATAAATGGATTTTTTTTAAATCTTTTAATTTACAAACATATTTCTATGCTGTGACTAATTGAAATAATAAAACTATGTATATATTGTACTATCAAAATAAATATTTACAGTGAAAAAAAAATTCCTTTTTTAATCAGGACCAAGATACCGAATTTTTTAAAAATCTGTCGCCTAATAGAAACCTGCCTAATAGAATCTGTCGCCTAAGAGACTGGGTTTTATAAAATACTTAAATGATATTTAAAATTGTTCATAAAAGAAATTAATTAATTTTTCTATGTAATCTAATAAAGAAGTTATTAATCTTTTAATTGCATTACTCTGAAAACAGGATAAAGATATCTACAAAAATAAAACTCGACAATTTTTAATTTAAGATTTTTTTGTAATTCCTATAAGTACCAAATAAACTGTAATTAACATTACAGTCAATTTGGGTCAAACAATACATTAAGCTTTAAAACGCTAAAATAGTTAACGTTTTTTTCTGGAATAGCTCTAGGATGTAACTTTTCAAATATACCAAGCTCTTTTTTCCTAGAAACATAAAATTGCGCAATATTTAACAGTTATTTCTTAATTCGAGGAATTTCTCATCAGAAAATAAATAAAATTTATCATTATTACATATCTTTTTCTAGAAGAACATTTAAAAAAATATTATCTTCAATGAATTAATACGGTATAAATACCAAATAAAATACAAAATTTTCTTTCTATTTACATTTTTTTTATAATTTTATTTGAACGTGAAAAAAAGTTTTGAGAAATTGATTGATTCGTATGACATTCTGGAAGTTACCATCTAGTGCAATTTTTTTTTATACGGGACCTGTAGGCAGATGAGATAATGAGGTATTTGTATGTTACATCAATGTATTTCCAAGGTAGGTTACGTTGTTAATTAGAACCTAACTACAAAGTAGTGGCCGGGGAAAATATTTTAGAAGCCTTTATGCGTTCCGATATAAATGGTTCGACCGGTACATCCGGCACTCATCTGCGTTACTCTGAGGGGTTTACAAGGAATAACAATACAGTTAATCCAACAATAAAGGTATTAAAATTTAATTTTAAATCAAATAGAAACTATGGCTTTTTATTTAAAAAATGAATTGAACGACGGAAAAAATACAATTAAAATGAAAATTTTTAAAAGCAGTAACGTATGCTGGGTTAAAAAAAATCATTAACTCACAACGAAAACGGCTAATTAAGAGAAAACGTAACGGCT
Organism: Lycorma delicatula; assembly: GCF_047948215.1. Classification (NCBI taxonomy): domain Eukaryota; kingdom Metazoa; phylum Arthropoda; class Insecta; order Hemiptera; family Fulgoridae; genus Lycorma; species Lycorma delicatula. The sequence goes on along the minus strand of NC_134459.1, from coordinate 162,740,789 downwards.
AATGTAGAGAAACGGCTAATTAATTATGGTAGGAATAAAACGAATTATAAAAAGGTAAATCAACGTTATGGTAGTTTAGCAATGTATAAAGAATTAACAAAGAACCTATAATGTTTGAGACCGGGACCCAAAGGTAAATGATCAAGAGGTATACCGAGGAAGAGATAATCAGAAAAAAGAAACATAAAGAAGAAGAAAGAAATAAATAAGAAGGAAAATAGAGAGAAATAAACATTGACGAGATTATTTAACGACGGATGTAAAAAGTCAAGAGAAGATGAAGATCAATTTTCAACTCGTAAAACAATTTTTGAAAATGCAAAAAAAAATTTGGAAATAAAGGAGAAAAATTAATTTCAATGAAAGTCAAATGTTAAATTAAAAAATTTATTTGGTTAAAAAATAAGAATTCATGAAAATTAATGTATTATTACGGTCATAAATTATTGATTGATTGGATAAAAAAAATGATGAATATTGTACGATATGAATAGTACATCAAATATAGAATACAAAAAAATTGGAGAGCTTATATAATTCATACTGGAAAAAGAGTTACTTAGTAGATCACGTAAAAGATGGAAAGGAAGACTGTAGTAAAAGGTCAATATTAACAATGGTTAAAAATATATGATATTTTATAACGAAAAATGAAAAAAAAAAGAAGAAAGGTTTATGTTAAATCAGCAGAGAGTAGTAATTTTATGATTCCGTCTTTTATCTAGTTCGATTGATATTATGCAGTTCAATTTTTTATCATAGCAGTCCTGTTTTAAATGACGTCATTTTAATTCTTCAAAAGAATTAATAAATTCTATTTTTTGTTTTTTCTGTAACAGAGGTTTATATATCGGGATTATAAGAGGGGGGAACTTCTTCCCCAATCCTTGATAAAATGTTTACAGTAGTGAAAATTCATGTGCTCAAGATTTGGGACATTTTAAAAAAAATATATATTTATACATTTTAAGAAATAAATAACCGTAAACAATAGCAGTAAATGAGAAAAATTGAAAACAATAAAATTCACTTTAATGAGAAAACTTTTTTACCCTAGTTTAAATCTTTTCAGTAACCACAGTTAGTTTCTTAATTAAAGTAGATATCTGACTAAAAAGCTTTTAGAAAATCTCTTTCTAATCATATTGTATTAACTATAGTGGTTGGTGGAAATTGTATAATTAAATAGTTCAAATTTTAGTATGCAATAAAAATTCCTTAAATTATTATTCAGAATGTAAATAAATAACCGCATCACTGTCAGTTAAATTGAGAAATTAAATTTGATTGTGTATTCAACTTGCATCGTATTATTGGTATAGAAATAAACAAAAATAAAATTTATCATTTATTTTCGGGTCTACTTCTTGAAACTTCGTTTGGTTATTTAACTATATATTTTAACATTATAAAATCACTTTTATCTCTTGTCAAATTACAGAAAAAAACAAATTAAAATACACATAAAAATCGTTTTACATTATTATACCGCATTTAAAGTAAGAAAAATTGACACTATTACCTCATACCTCAGCGAAGGCGCCAAGATGAGTAGCCATTGTTAAAAAAAAGTACTCTTCGGTTTTAGAACTTAATCTCTCTCTTTTAGATCGACAGATAAGCCGATCGTACAAAATGGGACAAAGTTTTTCAGGAGAAATTTTTCAAACGGTAGAAAAGTATATAGACGGTCGAACTTCAGTGACTGACGAGCGCGGTTCTGGACTTCCGATCTGAGTTTTAACTCCAGCTCGTGAACCCGCATAGACGAATTTTAAAACTGACGAATTACAGCGGAAATTATAGCTGAAAAATTACAAGTGAGTGTCGGTAGAGTTTATCACCAATAAGCTGAAATACTGTAAAACGAGTGCAGGATGAGTTCCAAAAGAATTGACAAATCACCTTAAGGAGCATTTGCGCAGAGCTGAAAACAACAATATCAGCAGAAAGGTGATATATTTTGCATTGTATTCTAACCTCTGATGAATCATGGAATCACCATTTATCATTGATTCACCGGAATCAATAAGACAGAGCATAGTGAGGAAGCAGAAGGGTTCATCTGTCAAGAAAAATTTTCGAACACGATCTTCAACAGGAAAAATCATAATGAGAATTTTTTAGCATGCAGAAGGCCAGGTTTTTAACGATTTTCTAGAATATCAGCGAACAATAAACACCGCATACTGCTGTGACATGCTTATCAACAAATTCAATTGAAAGAATTATTCTGGTTCACGATAACGCCCGGTCTCACACGGTACAAGTCGCTCGAAAAACCATCGACAAATCGTATTGGGAAGTACCATCTCACCACCATACAGTCCTCACTTGGCCCACTGGATTTTCACTTGCCTTGTCCACTCGTAGAGGTTACGCGGTAAGAAATTTAAAGACGATGTCAAAGAAAATGCGTTAAACTGGTTCCTACATCAAGACAAATATTTCTTTGCAGAAGGGATAAATAAGATCAAGTTTATTATTAATATTGCTGGAGATTATGTTGAAAATTGAAAAAAAAATTCACAACGATTAAATATACTGTTTTTTCTCAAGAGTATTTGTATCTTTAATTACTGAATGACCTTCTTGCAACCCTAAGATTAATGGGAAGATAGATAAGGGAAAAAAAACGTTCCTTAAAAGCTTATCAAAAAAAAAAAAATTAAATATATTAAAAGAAATAGGTTTATTTAATTTAAAATGAAATAGAAAGATGTATTATAATAAAGAATCAGACAGATATAGTAGTAAAATAAACTGAAGAAAGGCAAACTGTAGGACAGACAAGACGTATCCTATTTATATCCTTTATTTTTTAATTCTTTTTAGGTGAAAACAAAAAAAGCAATAAAAGAACTAAAAGAGAATTTTGAGAATTCAGTAACAGTGGGGAAAGGACAATTATAAAAGCGTTAATTAATATTCACCAATTAATTTCGTCGCTATTGCTTAAACTAAAAACTAGTTATAAAGTTAAATAAAGATAATGTATAATATGAAGTCATACAACTGATTTGGGGGAGGAATATTCAAATTAGAAATAATAAAGTAAAACAAATATTATGACGACAAAAATGATAATGGCTCCACTTAAATATTAATAATGTACAAACACGCTAGAACTTTGTTATTATTTTGTACAAAACATCAAAAGAAAAACCGAGTATAAAGTGTATCAAAAGTAGACTATTATTAGCGAAAAGAGTTTTATGGAGAAAAAGAATCTGCCGGTATAAAACATACGTGTAAAAGTTTAAAGGCGTTCTTAATAATATTTAAGTGGAGTATAGTGATATAAAACTACAAAAGATAAAAAAGGGAATCACAAAAAATAAACAGTAGAAGCCTTTGAAATGTAGTGTTTCACTAAAGTAAATGTAGAAGAAAGTTAAAAATTAAGTTAGATGACGAAGTACGAAGTAAAGAGATTTTAAAATGAATTAGAAAAGAAAGGTTACCGATAGAATCTTATAAAGAAAAACACAAGTTCGGTAGGTTATTTATTAAGACAACCAGGATTAGTAAATTGGATTCTATATGGAACATATAAGGTACGACAAAAAAGGAAGATAAAAATTAGAATATGCAAAAATATAATAAAAGTTCAGGGCTGTAAAATGAATGTTGAGTTTAACAGAACGGTATGGATTACAAAAGTGGAGCGAAAGAAATGCATAAAACATAAAAGTGACTGCTGGTATAAAAAAATTTCCCAATACTGCCGTATTTTAATTTTTTATAATTTTTCATTCGATGTTTTTATATCTAAGATTATTTTGGAGCTTTGTAGTTAGAATTTAATAGTAAACGTTTTGAATAATTAACTAAAAAATGACGTTTTATCTAAAATATGAATTGAAAAGTGAAGGACTGGCAATCACCATAAAAAAACGACTAAAACCCTTTCACTACTTATAAATTTAAAAGGATTTATACCATAAAATACGAAAAGAGCCGATTTATATAGATTTTTAAGTTTATTTAATAAAAAATTATGTATTTTTAAAAGTGTGAAATCTAAATAATATTCTACTTTTTGAATGATGCGCTTAGAAGCTAATCAGCGATGTCATTATAATTTATCGGTGGTACACTAAAATGACATATTTTAAAGCTACTAAAAATTACAGTGACATTTTTAATTAGATTTGAAGGTATGTACAACGGGTGCGTTTAGATTATATATGTTTTAAATAAAAGTTATTTAATTTATATTATTAAACAATTAATATTTCATTTAAATTGATTGAATTTAAAAGCTAATTCCCAAAATTTAATTATGCAACGCATTTTAATTATAGAATCTACAATCTATATATTTCTTATATAAATATAAAACATATTTAGTACACTATAAAATTAAAAATTACTATTATGTTAACTGAAATTCAACTAAACAAATACCACAATAAAACAAGTTAAATATTTTAAAAATAAAACAAGTTAATAACTAATAAAACGTTAGTAAATTCCTTTCAGAAACCAGTCTAGAAATCAATCGGCATTTTACAACACAAAAATTAGAGCGAAGGAGAACGCCAGATAAAACGTTTAAAGTTAAATAGAACTGAAAATCAGGTAGAATCATTAATTACGAAATGTAGATTCTCAAAAAGAAAAAAAAATAAATTTTCGGACAGACTATCCACAAAAGAAAGAAAATGATTGTTGTATTACATATTAGGTTTCCAGCTAGTTTATTTGATTGTAAGAAATATAAAGGGGGAAAACAATAAAGGAAGATTACATTTAGTAATCATAAGCTATATTTAGTATATAGTGGTTATGACGTTCTCCGAGGCGAAGAGATCGTTACAAAACCGAAAGAAACTCAGATATGCATCAAACCTGTCAAATGACTGAAGTTAAAATGTATACAGCAAATTAGAGGTGTACAACATTTTAGTTGTATACAACTAAAATATAGATTTACACTTAAGGTTGAATTATGATAATTTTCGTAATGTTTCTGAGGAATAAGATCATAAAAAAATATTTCAGTATGAACCATCAAACGGATAAATAATTTACACACAAACGCATACACAAATTAATGCCAGTAAAAAAAAAGAAAAATATTTGTTATAGAATTGGAAAATTAATAGGAGAAATTAAAGTAAATTTCAAAATTTAAAACCGAAATCAACATTTTATTTTACATTATTACAAAAAAATCTACAGATTTATCAAAAAGAATAAACCGTTAGTTTAAAAAAAAATAAATAAATAAATTGTATAGGCGTAAACCTTTACTTACTGCGTAAATACATTTGCATATTAAACGAAATCTTAAAAAAGAGTTGGAAGGCTTACAAAAAAAATCATTTAAAAATTGGTATTTCCTCATACACTAATCCTAAATAAACAATGCAAGGATGAAGAACAACAAAATTTAAACTTAGTAGAAAGGTTTGTCGTTAGAAGTAGTTTAATAAAAATATTTTTCGTTTGAATATCGGATCCGTTAAGTAAAATTATAAAATTTTAATTTTTCAAGGTCTGTAAAACTGAAAGTGTAAAATAGTTTTTTGTACATAACATTAATTTTAAAAAATGTTGAAACATAACAATAAATTTGGTTCCTTGTATTAATAAAAATAAAAGAAATAGCGCAAATATATTGTTTAAATTTAATTTATTAAGCATTTGGTATTAATACAATTGTATAAATTAAATTTCCACTTGCCAACAATTTAAAAAGTGTAAATCCTAGTATTTTCGGAGCTGTTACTCCGTCTTCAGGGATGTTAATTTAAACTAAAATCAATAATCGTTTTTAAAATTAAACTATTATGTTTATGCGTGTCGTACGAATTAATTTTATTCTTGACGACCGACTGTTATAAACATAACAGTTTAATTGATGTGAATTTAAATTAACATCCCTGAAAATGGAGTAACAGCTCCGAAAGTACTAGGATTTACACTTTTCAAATTGCTGGCAAGTGGCAATTTATATAACAAATATATTTGATGCACTGTTCGCCAAATAATAATTTATAGTCCTCTCATCACTGATCCGTGTAATATTTAATACCTTAAGACTTAAATTATAATTTTTGTTCCCACAAATTCACCATCAGAGTAAAAATAAAATTAAAAGATGTTTATAAGTCAGAAAAATGTATTAATAATAAAAAAATTAGCCCTTCATTCAATTCATTAAAACCATTTCCTGTAATAATAAATATTAAAAAAAATTTATTTTCATTAAAAAATATTCTTCCACAAATATACAATTCCAAATACACAAATTTTTTAACACGATTTTCATCCATTATTTTTTTTTACGATGAAATTAATAATTTGTATTATTTAGGTATTAATTGAAGATAAGGTAATATTTATTTTCGGATTAGTTAGTATTGTGTTATTCGACCGGTAATAAAACAAATTGCTTCATTTAAACAGGATGGATCAAGGAAGGATGAGCAAATATGATTCAACAATAATTATATAAAAAGAATCTAATAAGAAGCAATATATAAGGACACATTAGGAAGACTATAGAAAATTCTCATTCCTTTAATTAGTGTAAAAACTCATCAGCAAATTAATACTGTTTTATTTAAAAAGGGAATTACTTTAATTTAAAATAAACCGTTTAAAATATTTTTTAAACGTTACTTATTAAAAAAATAAAACAAAATACGCTTTCATGTCACCCATAACAAATATTATGCCGGATAAATATTTATAATTTTAATAGAATAAAATTTTAAATTATTAAATCAAAAATAATTAATACTAAGCGTCCGTTAGATTGTTTAAAACTGTAATATAAAATATAAAATACAATTATTATAAATAACCTTAAGAAAATATAAAATATAATTACTTAACATTTTATCCATCCCGTTTTTTTTTTCATGTTTAATTCGAGAAAAAAAATTACTTAAAAAAATTTACTGAAAAGAAAAATAATAATAATAGAAAACAAATTTAAATTTGAATAAATACTAAGGTATCTTATTTTATTTTTATTATTACTTAATATGAAATAAACGTTATATTAATTATAAAAACTTTCAAGAATAAAAACTTATTCAAACTTTTATAAAAGTTAACAATAAATGAAAAAGCAAACTACTTTACCTGTTTCTTCTGAAACTGATGGATCTGATAAGCAAGCAGCCACTTTAATAATAAGTATAATTAAACAGATCATGTTCAGAAATTATTTTTCCTTTTAACTTTTAAAAGTACACTTAGCAACCCTATATTTACAAAAATGTTAGAACATTTTTTTTTATATTATTATTATATAACACCAATAATCGAATTTATATTTTTATATCACAAAAAAAGTTTTTAAGATTGACAAAGATTAAGATCGATTATTTTAATTTTTACAGTAATTCACACATCGAGAAAAATTATTTTAATAGATCTTTTTAACTCTGAGACATATATTACTCATAAAATAAATTATAGGTTAATTAATATATTAATTTTATATAAACGAGTTTATAACAACACTTAATTTAACCACGTCTTCACGGGCCGAGCGCCGGAACGAACTGCCAGCGCCGGGACGCTAGGAGTTTAACGATTCATACCGACACAACCCGAATATAAACGAGCGACTACTACAGAGCTCGCTAGATGGGTGAAATAAATTTTGATAGAATACCACAAAATGTAATTTATCCGAGTAACAAACCAAACGGATTCATTACATTTATAAAGATTAACCGTGTAATAACAATATTTGGTTTAAAAACAAAAAAAAAAATAACATTAATAATTTTATCTTTACAGTTAAAATAATTTTAAGTTATGTAGTCCATACATAAAGCTATACCTTATATTAAATAATAACCGTGAAAACATCACTAAATTCTAATACTAATACTTTGCTTTACTTTGAATTGTAATTTACTTTATAGAGTATTTTAAATGATTTATTGTATTATAAAAGTTGAGCACTTTTTTTACACTTTCTTTTCGTGAGAAACAACCCTTTCGTTTTTATTACCCGTGATAATCTACGTAATATTTACAGAACAATACAAGTCGCTTAATATTGCACAAAAATATATAGCAAAAATTAAATATGTATAGACAAATGCATATGTTGCATTGTATATACATATGTATAAACAAATGTTACCATTAATTACTTTGATTGGTTTACATGATATAAAAAATAAAGTAAAAATGAAGTGAACAAAGGCAAATACACACACGAACACACACACACACACACACACACACACACACACACACACACACACAAACTAAGGATTTGATTTGTTTAACTATATCGAGGAATTAGAGTTAATATTCTCTACGGTAGAACGGACACAGTACTGGTTTCTTCAAATTCTTTAGAAATCCACTAAAAAATATATAAAAAGACTTTGTCTCTTTCTGGGCCAAAACAGATTTTGCTATTTCATTCTTAAAAATTCAGTAAAAAATTAATAAGAATAACATTTTATGTTCTTTTTAAAACGACAAAATTTATTTCCCGTTATTGTTATTCTGTTTGTGAAAGAGAAGATGTGTTAATAACATTCCTTGCCATCAAGAAATTTCTTAAATTTGATGTATAATATTATGTTTTGGTAATTGACCAAAAGAATACAAAGCAGTAGATTTTAAATTATTATAATCGGGACATTTGGTAAAGTAAAGCGTGGATATGAAAAAATATTTAGGAGTCCAATGGAGTCCTAAATTTTTTCATTTTTTTGAAGCGATACAAAAATCTGAAAACAGAAATTCTGTAAAAAAAAAAACGAAAAAATAAATTTATGTGCGAAAGTTATATTAAATAGTTAGAGTACAGATTCATATTTGTTGTTTTTTACTTTAAAAAAAAGAAAAAAACAAAAGTATTTTCAGAAAAGTTAAAATTAACTTTCATTGTTTGAGAACCGCATAAAAATTTCCGTGCTGAAAAATTCTCTTGCCATTACAATTTGATTTTTTGTTCCCTCCTTCGTCTGTAAAATATTTTTCTGTCTTTTGAGAGGTTGTTGATATAATTCAGTCTAGTCTTATGGATTTGATTTTATTATTTACGTTTTCATTAATTTATAACATAGTATTTATTTATTCTAATTTTCTTTAGAAGTTACGGTGTATAAAATCAAATACTTAGCTTTTTTTTTTTTTAACTGTCTGATATTAATAACATATTAGCACAGGATGTAAGCTAGCTTCGTCACTTTGTTACATCTATAGCGGATTTGTAGTGTCGCTGTTGCCATTTATCCGGAAGAGTTCGAATCCCGGAATCAAGTATACGGTTCTTATGAAAGAGAAAAATAAATAAAAACATTATTATTATTATCTTGGAATATATTTGGCAAACAGGTACTGCCTCTGATCTACACCTAAAGGCTCTGGGTTCGAGAATAGCGACATATTTCAGACGCTACAAAATTCACTAACACCCACAATAGTGACTGTTATAAGGGGGGACTGACCAGCAAGTTGTAAATATTTATGAATAAATAATTATTATTTTATTTATTTTTCTCTTTCATAAGAACCGTATACTTGATTCTGGGATTCGAACTCTTCCGGATAAATGGCAACAGCGACGCTACAAATCCGCTATAGATGTAACAAAATGACGAAGCCTAGCTTACATCCTATGCTAATATGTTATTAATATCAGACAGTTAAAAAAAAGGAGCTAAGTATTTGATTTTATACACCGTAACTTCTAAAGAAAATTAGAATAAATACGATGTTATACATTAATAAAAAAGTAAATAATAAAATCAAATCCATAAGACTAGACTGAATTATATCAACAATCTCTCAAAAGATAGAAAAATATTTTACAGACGAAGGCGGGAACAAATATCAAATTGAACCAGCAAGTTGTAAATATTTATGAATAAATAATAATTATTTTATTTATTTTTTACTTTTTTAATTTACTGAATAAATTAAGTTCCGCATGTAAATCTGCAAACGTGTTAGATAGAACCACATTCTAAATAATAATAGTCACAAATAAATCTAATAATATAGCGTAATTTAATACTAATTACGCTAATGAATGTAGTTAAACTAATGCAATTCATATTTCTTCTAAGGTTGATTGTCTATGTTGTATAAATAAATGAAAAAAAAAAACAGGGGTAAAATAGAATTTTACTAAAATTAAAAGACTTAAACCTTTCGGGTAAATATATTTTACTGGTACCGTATTCGATTCTCGGTTAAGATATTAACCGTTTTTGGTTTTATGATTAATTCATCATTATAAGCTTCGAAGATTTTGCACATGAACGTGATATGGAAATTTCTAGCGTATGTAAAAATGGTAAACCTGACCGGGACTCGAACCCGGGACCTCCGGATAAAAGGCCGAGACGCTACCACTCAGCCACGGAGATCAGCAAATCAAGTTTACGACAGTTTATATATATGTAATGTTTATTAATAAATAAAATTATTTATTAATTTATTAGTCAATAAAAGGAAAATCTTTTTAGATAAAAATTTTATAATTTTTGAACTTATTTATTGAAAACAAATACGTTATCGTATCCATTTTAAAACGCCGATATGAATCAAATGTTAACAATGACATGTATTACACATGATAGATGAAAAATTAATAAATGAATTGCTTAAAACATTGGTTAGAAAATTAAATTTCAGAAGTTTAATGGTAAAAGTTAATAATAATTTTACGGTAACATTATTTAGGTAATGCAATGTTAAGAGATAAAACATGAATAAATAAAATAATAATAATTACAATAAAATTTGATATATTTTGAACAACATATGAGGGTGAAATCTAATCTACTAATAAAAATTACTATTCAAAAGAGCATCAGTACAGTACAAAAGTGTTCAAAAGAGCTATTTTTGATACATTACTTAAGGTAATTAAGGTACTTAAGGTTACTTAAGGTAAGTAATTACATTATTGTTTAAGGTTTAAGGAAAATCCAAAGAAATATGAATATTAATCATAAAATATAATTATTTGTGATAAAGAAAGTTGTGTTAGAAAAACTTATTAATTATAAAGATGGAAAATAGAAGCGATGCTAAATTTTAATTATAATACGTGTAGAAAAAAAATATTTGATAATTACTATTAAAAATAATAATACAGTAACATCCCCGCTATAACGCGGATCGATATACCGCGGATACGGATATAACATCTGTCCCCCAAAAAATATCTGAAAAAATAAAATAGGATGAAGAACTACGATAATTTGTTTCTATGTAAGTACACCTAATACTGTATTGGCTTTTTCTATTAAATCATTATTGCTTAACTTTTTGCTTATTTTTTTAACTGATCCCCTTTGTGACTTAAAATTTACTTCTCAAAATTACAACGCGGTTAGCCTATAACGCGAGTGTCACATAAGTCCCCCGATAACCATGTTATAGGGAGGTTACACTGTATTATTATAAATTTGATTTAGTTATTTATTCTTTTTATTTCCTTGTACGAAGTAAAGGAAGTATTGTGATCGCAAAAAATTTCGGTTTCCAAATTTCAACGGAAATATCAATTTTGACAATCTCTGAATCTATTTTCAGCGTGACGTCTGACATACATATGTATCTATGTATGTATGTATGGACGTTTGTATCTCGTTTAACTCAAGAACGATTAGCCGTAGGATGTTGAAATTTTGGATTTAGGACTGGTGTAACAAGTAGTTGTGCACCTCCCCATTTGATTGCAATCGACTGAACCAAGTATCCAAAAAAGCTCAAAATCCAAAAAAAAAAGATTTCTATTTGGGACTTTTTTCTTAACTGCAATAATAAGCTCTCGTTGATAGATTTTCAAGGATATATCATAAGTGGTACTTATTTTAATTGGTTCCAGAGTTATAGCCAAATAAAAGTTTAATTAATGAAATATTTACATCATAGAGGAAGGCCAATCAGGTTCCAATCAGACCTCAATTCCTTTTCTTTTTTTATTAACTTAAATATATTGATTTATTAATAATTATTAATCTGTCATTGTAAAAAAAAATTACGAGGAATAATAATAATTCAATAATAACAAAAAATATGAAAAAATATCAAGTTTTTAATGAAATAAGTTTTACGTTTTTTTCAGGCGAACAAGTAAGTCATGTGTTCACATCAGATTTTTTAAAATTCTTATAGCATTTCTTAGTAAATTAAAATTGAAGAAAGATAAAAAAACTTAATGTAATGCAGAAGAAATTAAAACAAGGAAGCGCGAAAATTATTTTATTGAATCTTTTATAAGCCTAGATAACTTTAAACAAGTTAACTTTAAACATTTAATTTACTCATCCATACAATCTTTTAACAAGTATTTCAAAAGAATGGAAATAAACAAATTTTATTCAAACAAGAGCTGTAAATTTACTACAGCTAATCAACACATAAAAACAGATGTATTGCTGTCACACGTTGTTAGCAAGACCTCAAGACTGCACCTGGACCGATGTCTGAAGTGGAGGAGTCATGTCAGGGAGAAAAGGATGCAGCTTAACATTAAGTTCAGGGAGATACACTGGTTGCTAGGCAGAAGATCGTTACCTAACAAGCAATTGTTGTAGTCATCGGTCCTGAAACCGGCTTAGACTTACGGAATCTAACTGTGAAGCATGACAAGCCAGAGCAACATCGAAGTCGTACAGCGATTCCAGAACAAACTATTGAAAAATGTAACAGAAGTGCCGTAGTTTGCGAAAAACACTCAAATACAGGATTATCTGGGATTTCCAACCGTTCGAGTGGAAGATACGGTGATTCACTACAAGATACAAAGTGAGACTGAGAAAAACATGTGAACTGGTTTGCGATTTACTTCTTGGATAGCAGTGAGGGCGTCAGGTGCCTAAAGCGAATGCATATATCAAAAAACACCAAAATTTTCATTGCAGGCTCCAATGAATTGCATAACTATAAGATCCCTATATTTGTCCTATGTAACTTAAAATACGGGTTTAAATTTAAAATAAATAAAAAAAAAATTTTTTTAATTAAAAAATTAAAATATATATTTTGTTACCATAGATCATCAGTGCGGGATAGGGAACGGGTTTTATAGTGCTTTGAAGGCTAATGTTGTAGATTTACAAAACTTCCATTAATATATTTTTAATGACACCATTAATTTTTTAAATTCTGTCTAATAAATTGAACAGTAAACGACGTTTTCAAGACTTTTTGGAGGAAAATATAAGGTTAGGCGTGCCTTTAAAATCACCGGCTAATGTGGATAATGTAGTACACGAATTGATCAAATTGATTTAATCAGCGTCGTGGAGCTCCACTCCTAATTTGAATTTGGATTCTGCTCCCCCATCCCAAGATACATATCCGATCAGAGAAAAAATAGAAGAACGCCCGAGACTATAACACGTATGGCAGAACTCTCGTTACCCTGCTGGTAAGGGTAGATTTAACAGGGCTTCTCAAGAATAAAAAAGATTAATTCAAACTTTTAAAAACATTTCGTTTCAATCTTATATTGAAGATATTTCTGATTGGCAGTTTGCTGAATACTTTATGGAAAGCTACAAGGTCGTTCAAGAAACCCCAGCAGTCTATTCCTCCTCTCCGTAAAAATAACAGAACATGGGCGAGAAGTTTTCAATAGAAAGTGAACTTATTTGCTGAGCACCTTTCCGATGTATTCCAGCAGAATAATATCGAAACGGATCCAAATGAAATTAGGAAAATTTCCGAATAATTGATTTCTCCTTTTTAAATGTCCTTTTAAAAAACAAAAACAAAACAAAAGTAATGAAATGTAGTAGAAATAAAAAAGATGGACCACTGAATGTGAAAATAGGAGGAGAAAAGATTATGGAGGTAGAAGAATTTTGTTATTTGGGAAGTAGAATTACTAAAGATGGACGAAGCAGGAGCGATATAAAATGCCGAATAGCACAAGCTAAACGAGCCTTCAGTAAGTAATATAAGTTGTTTACATCAAAAATTAATTTAAATGTCAGGAAAAGATTTTTGAAAGTGTATGTTTGGAGTGTGGCTTTATACGGAAGTGAAACTTGGACAATCGGAGTATCTGAGAAGAAAAGATTAGAAGCTTTTGAAATGTGGTGCTATAGGAGAATGTTAAAAATCAGATGGGTGGATAAAGTGACAAATGAGGAGGTATTGCGGCAAATAGATGAAGAAAGAAGCATTTGGAAAAATATAGTTAAAAGAAGAGACAGACTTATAGGCCACAAACTAAGGCATCCTGGAATAGTCGCTTTAATTTTGGAAGGACAGGTAGAAGGGAAAAATTGTGTAGGCAGGCCACGTTTGGAATATGTAAAACAAATTGTTAGGGATGTAGGATGTAGAGGGTATACTGAAATGAAACGACTAGCACTAGATAGGGAATCTTGGAGAGCTGCATCAAACCAGTCATTTGACTGAAGACAAAAAAAAAAATGTCCTTACCAATGATTAACTACGAAGTACATCCAACAAAGACGGAGGCGTATGGGATAATCACCAATCAGGTTCTTCAAGCATATCTCGACAATCGATACGTTTAGTCACTGTAATTTTGAATTCTATATATGAATTGGTCATTTTCCGGTCCGTGGAAAATTTCACAAATAATTCTTATATCGAAACCGGGTAAAGAGCCAAGAGATGTTAAATCTTACACGCTTATCAGCCTGCTTCAAGTGCTCTCTAAAGTGTTTGAAAAGTTCTTTTTAAAAAGAATGAAACAGTTCGTAAGTGATCAAATTCCAAATCACTAATTTCGGTTTACAGAGAAACATGCTACTGTGGAGCAAGCAAACAGAATTTTTATCATTTACAAATCATGTTATAGACAACAAAAAATACTGTTCAGCGGTTTTCCTCGATGTTAGTCAAGCTTTTGACAAAGTTTGGACGTAGGATTGCTCTATAAATTAAAAAAAAGGTGTTATCGCTTGTTTTCTATGTAGTGCTAAAATCTTACCTAGACTATAGATATTTCTAAGTTAAACATAAAGAAATTTTTTTAATGGATTGTACGTAATAAAACCAGGGGTATCTCAAGGAAGCGTTATCGAATCCATCTTATAAGTTTTATTTACTACCGACTTGCCAATTACCGCATATACAGCCGTTACAACATTTGCTGACGATAATACAATTAATATAATAATAAATAACTGATATAATTGATCATTTTTGTTATCCATGAAAATCCAGCTACTGCATTTCATTATATTGAAGATTATCTCACTCTTCTCGAATCCTGGCTTACAAGTTGGAGAATAAAGATAAATGAAACAAAGTCAAAGCACGTCATATTCACCTTTCGAAAGGAAAATTGCCCGACTATTTCTATCTTTAATATTCCGATTCTAAGTTCTCGAGAATGTAAATATTTAGGTTTTCATCTTGACCGGCGCCTTACTTGGGCAAAACATATCAAAAATGTAAGCGAATGCAGTTATACCTAAAATTTAAAAACATGTACTGGCTAATAGGACACAGATCTTGGCTCTCAGTAAAAAATAAATTATTGATTTACAAATCCATCTTGAAACCAATTTGGACTTATGGGCTTGAATTGTAGGGTACAGCAAGCAATTCCAATATTGACATACTTGTACGTTATCAGACAAAAACACTGAGAAAAATGTTAAACATACATCGGTATATAAGCAATAACCTCATATATAATAATTTTAAATTAGGAACCGTCAGGGAAGAAATCTTTCTTATCAGTCAAGGTTATTAAAATCGTTTGGATCGGCGTCCAAATTATACGGCAGTCAATCTATTGGATAAAACTATCAGCGATTTTTAAAGATTAATGAGAAACAATATTCTTATTGTTACGTACAAATGTATGTGTGACAAAAATACATTTTTTGGACTTACTATTTTTATTTCATTTATTTTCCATATTTATACTTTTTTATTTCATATTATGTATAATTTATTTCTTTTGTAAAAATTTTTAATGTCTCCTTATAACAGAAAACTTAAAAAAAAATCTATTTTTTTTTTTTTTAATTCCCGTTATAGCTGCTGCAGTAGCATATATTACTATAGCCAAATATATAACAAAAGTAACCTACTAATGTAACGGATTCATATAATTAGTACTAGACTGCGACTTTGAATCCTGGTTCCACCCTATTTGAGATTTTTGAATAAAACCATGCTCCCAAGAAAGTATTTTAGCTACCTACGGGGATTTAAATTATAAGAAAATATTCAAAGATATTTACAGAAACATCCTTCCCGAATTTTAAAATGGTAAAGTTGTTTTTTTTTTCTATTTTTGTTCGAGAGGGTCATGAAACGTTACATGTTTCACATCCCTGACATATAAATTTGCTGATTAGCATACTCTTCTTCGTATAGTACACATAACAGCCAGTGTATCTATATAACCGAGAAAATAAAAATAAAAAAAAAATATTTATATAAAAAAATACATACTATAATAATATAACAATCTGTTTTAGATATTACTACTACTTTTGTTCAAATGTTGACGAGGCTATAAAAGTGTTTGCAGTACTCTTTATGAATAAATATTTATGTGCATTTCGTGTTGATATTTTTAAGTTACTTTTAAATATTCGATCGATAATCGATAGTATTTAATTTTATATGTATCATACACGTAATTTTATATCAGTTGCATACATTTAAATTTTCATCCAAAATTAATGAATTTTATTGACATTTTTTTTATGACGTTGTTTTTTATTATTTTTTATTAATTTAATTTCAATGTTGTCAATTTGTGAAATTGGGCATTTATTATGTATGTATTTTGATTATGTAATGGTTAAGTAATTACTAATTATGTAGTATATGTTTTTACGTTATTCTTTAGTTTTGTAAGATATTTATGATATTGTTTTTTGATAAATATTAATAAATAAATAAATAGTAAACGAAAATAAAATAATTAATTAATCGCTTAACGGTTATATTTATTATTTAAAAGAAGAAATTTTAATTCTAAGGTTCTTATTAAAATTAACTTTTTATTAACATTAATATAAAAATAAAAGGACTGGTATGTATATATTCATACATTTTAAGAAAATCTACTAATTACTGTTACATCAGATTTAAAAAAAAATTATTTACATTACCTAACGTGAGAAAAGTGTAAAGTAGAAGAAGACCTGCAGTTACGGAATGATGTAAAAAGAGTGGAGATGTTAATAATACCCTAGGGTGAGTTTACTAAAACCAAGCTGAAACATGTTAGAAAGAAATAAAGTAAATTAGTTTGCTTTAAAAAAAAAGTAAAAGAAAACAAAGTAATTAACAATGACAAATAACTTAAGAAGTTTAAAAGAAAAAAAAAATACTACCCCTGTACAAAAAAAAGGTGAACCAAAATACTAGAAAGAGATGAAATTTATTGTTTAAAAACTGCGTTCATCACACTAGCAGAATAATATTTGTTAATTAGCAAGTGGTATAAAAAAAAACCCTATAATTTATCATTTTTGTCGACATATTAAACTGACAATATACGATTCTTAAAGGAAAGGTACTGGCCACTATAACTTACAAGCATTTAACGAGAACGTATATAACTCTGAAATCTAATATAATCCTTATTCATGCCTGCATCACTGTTGAACAAACTTAGCCGGCACTAAAGAAGGATTCTTATATAAAAGTTGTGAGTTACAGTGAGCAGTTGCTTTTTTTTCTGGACACAGATTGACAAAATAATAAATTAAACAAATAAAATGTCTACTACAACCAAATTCACATCTTGCTTCTTTATTATTTGTGCAAGAAAACCAGTTTATGTTTCACCAAATATACTCGAAAATAAGTTGTCGATGAAAAAAATTTTTATAATTAAAATTCTGCTTTTATCCTGAGAGAAAAGTGATCCATTCTTCTGAAGAATTGTAACCGAGATCAATGAATGAGACCTTTTCTTTCTTTTTCCTGTTTAGCCTCCGGTAACTACCGTTCAGATAATACTTCAGAGGATGAATGAGGATGATATGTATGAATGTAAATGAAGTGTAGTCTTGTACATTCTCAGTTCGACCATTCCTGAAATGTGTGGTTAATTGAAACCCAATCACCAAAGAACACCGGTATCCACAATCTAGTATTCAAATCCGTGTAAAAATAACTAAGACTTGAACGCTGGAACTCTCGACTTCCAAATCAGCTGATTTGGGAAGGCGCGTTCACCACTAGACCAACCCGGTGGGTTAAATGAATGAGACCTACAACAGTGATTCAAAACCTTTTAGCTCCACGATCCCAAAAAATAAAAATAAAAAATGAATATATGGTGACCCCCCCCCCCCAAGCCACAACTCAATCAACCTCGTTAGATGTGCTGATAGTGACGGGTGTCAACATACATGTATTAAGTGTACAAATACGATTGCAATTTAAACGTTCCAACATGATGTGTACTTGCCATTTGTAATTTGCTCTGCTTGCATAATATTCGCTCTGAGACCGTCATGTTCGAAAATTAACGTGGTACATTTGAACACGTCATGCTCTCAGCAGCATAAAAGAGGCGAGATGGTGAACGAGCGACGGTGAGAATGCACGGGCACTCTGGATCCCTCTAGCTCGAGACACCTCCCGGGTCTGAATAATCCTTAATTGCGGGTCCGGCCCCGGGAGAGGAGTCTGGGAAATAGGATGTTTAGTCGGTAGGGTGCAGGCATACATATGGACATTTAATAACATCTTGCGGAACCTGTTAGCGAGCCCGACACTCTAAAAAAATACTATTAATCACCACAATTTGGAAAGCATGAAGATGCACTTGCGCGAGCTAAAAATTCAGTTGGCGGAGTATTTCCCGGAAGATAATAAAGATTTCTCGAAAAGACGGGTGCTGAATCCATTTAGTTAAAACGTTGTAGAACTGCTAAGTTACCGGTTGAGATTCACGACCAGCTCATCGAAATGTCTGGAAATAAAATCTTACGACTACAATTCGCATCTGAAAATTTAGATATGTTTTGGCTTGCTCGTCGAAGTGAATATGGAAATTTAGTCGCAGAAGCATTGAAAATATTCCTCCCTTACGCCACGTCTTACATTTATGAAAAGGATTTTTCGTCTATGGTTGCGCTCAAAACCAAATATTGGGATCATCTTTTATCACCTTTTTTCCGTTTAGCCTCCGGAACCACCGTAAGTATTACTTCAGAGGATGAATGAGGGTAGTTCATTCTATAAGGTAGTTTATACTATGTACCTCAGATTAAGTCGACAGTTTTAAGGTTCAAATCCTAGTAAAGGCAGTTACTTTTATTGGGATTTGAATACTAGATCGCGTATACCGGTGTTCTTTGGTGGTTGGGTTTCAATTAACCACACATCTCAGGAACGGTCGAACTGAGACTGTCCAAGACTACACTTCATTTACATACATATATATCATCTTCATTCATCCTCTGAAGTAATACCTTACCTTTTAGTCTTAAGCTAAACAGACAAAAGAGAAAGAGAGGATGAATGAATATGATATGTATGAACATAAATGAAGTGTAGTCTTGTACAGTTTCAGATCGACCATTACTGAGATGTGTGGTTAATTGAAACCGAACCACCAAAGAACACCGGTAGTATCCACGTCTTTTACTACTTGAAAACAATTTGCTTTTGTGCGTTTCTAACATAGATATCCGTATATGAAGTTTTAATTAAATAAGTAACGCAACCATCTCATCTCATTAATTTATTTCTTTACATGTGTAAGTAAAATGTTTCCAATAAATGATTTTTTTCTCTTAAACTGATTTCATTATTGTTTACAGATAATATTGTAGGCTAATTTCGTAACCTCCTTTCATATTACCGCACCTTCCAAGTTGTGAAATGCTGGTCTAGAGAGGTAGGATACATATTTTAGAGTTATTTGTTTCATTAAAGTATTATTCATGGGCAGACGTTCCTTTCTTTCTATCCTGCCCTTCTTATAATTTAATCCTCTCACATTTTTTTCGTTTTATAGTTAATTTTCAATCAGACCCAGCAGGTTCATGTTAACGATAGCAGACTTATAACATCGGGGTGGAGGGGCACATTTGGTGGATCTAGCAGGAATAGTATCCAGTAGACCTGTTTTGGAAATTTATTTCCTGTTTGATGCCTAAAGTGTTACAGTGTTACTACGTTACTACTAAGTGACTACGTAATCACTTCAAATGTTAAAAGAAGTTTCTTCATAAAACATTTATAACTCCAAAAAGAAGAATAAAATTACCGTTAGCCACAAGCAAAACGATTTAGTATATTTGGATGAAATTTACAATCTCTAATCAAAAAATTATTTTTTTTTCTAAAAATTGTTGATAACAAGTAATTTTCATAAAAAATTATTATTTTGAAATTCAAATAAAAATAATTAAATTTCAACAGTTCATAACAATTTGATAAAAGTGTTAATATTTTTATAAATGTTTGAAATAATTAAATATTCAAAAAATAAATTAGGTATTGACAGAGAATTCTTAAATTACTTACCATTGGAAATCTTTTTTTCAGTACTAAGCCCTTAAAATAGTCAACATAATTTTGGAAATATTAAATAAAGGGACTTTGACATTTGTTCATTATCGAGCTCTACAATATAATGTATTAAAAAACAGCAAAAAAAAAAAAAAAAAAAATTATTAACAATTTAAAAATGAACTGCCACAGTTAATTTAAAAATTAACTGTATTAAAAATTTATTAATTGCCACAGTTAAAAAAAAATATAAATTTTGGTAAAATCAGTGACCAATTATGCTTTTGGTTGTAGAACATACAATTTATTTTCCGTGAGAATAAGTTCATTCTTTGTACTATCATATTACTTACAATATAATAATTCCATGAGCGGATAATTACAAAACTGAGGAATAAAGTAGTTTCCGTAGCCTTATTTATTTCAGCTAAACATCCTTTTGCGTAACTGCTGCACGCCAATATAACCAAACGAAAGTGATATTTAAATTAAAACTGACACCTACACTCACTTCTCAAAAGGAACTGGTTTATATTGGACATCAATAATTTCAGAAAGAGCAACTATATGTAGTGAGATTCTGTTTAATTCGACTTTTGGGTTTCGTCTGTTTTTGACGCTTTTTCGATCAAACACGTTTTACAAAGTTCTACGAAAATTTTTCTGTAAGATTCATTGCAATTAGAAAACTATTACATATGTATATAAAGATTTCACACTAAAGTTTGTCGTTTAGGTCATTTAGGTAATGGTTACTGTCATTTTTAGACGGAACGGATTATGAGATTGGTAGAATAGAAGTTTCCTCCCAAATTTACTGACATATGTCCCCTCCACTCAAAATGTTACCGACAATTTCCAGTCACTTTACCAAAGATTCGTCATACATTTATTATTTATGTTTTACGCCATTACTTTGTCCCTTATATTACATTCCACTATTTTACAGCATTATGTGATTTTTAATACAAGATTAAATAATTACGTTTGTTTCCCGAAAAAATTAACTTTTCCAATTTTTCGTTTCCAGAAAATCTAATACTATATGTCCAAAAATAAAAGAAATACTATAAAATTAAAAAAAGATAAAATGTGGATATAGTGTAAAACAAAGCTTATGATACTGTTAATAAAGAAATATTTATTTTTACATTGACTGTACCTTTCACTATCATCTAGTAAAAAAAATTCGTTTTTCTACTTCATTTTAACTTTTAATTTATTAATTAATTTCAATACAGAGCTCATTTTGTCAAAGTCTGCCTGAAATTAGCAAGGTTTACTACTTAATTTTAACAAATCCGTTTCAATTTTGAGGATCTTTAGATTAAATACAGTTATCCTATTTGTTTCTCATATTAAAACAGGCCTGTTCACAGTTACAGCTAGTATCCAAACTCATCTTTTTATAAAAAAGTGAGTTTTCTAGCGAGTTAAAAACCCAATACTGACCGGGATTCGAACCCAGAACCTTCCCAAGGAAAATTATAAAAGCTATCACTCACTCCACCTTGATAGTCAGCACGAAAATAAAATTAACCTAATTAGTTACTTAAAAAAATCACAGTCATCGGTCAAAGGTCTAGAGCACTTAGCTTACTTGTTTGAAAATATTTCAAAAATTGTTTTAAAAGTAAGCACACTGAAAGTATAATTAGCTCTTTCTACCAGTGTCAGAACGTGCATTATGTCTTGTAAATGAATAATTTAAGACGTCTATTTAAATATTTTAAACATAAACATAAAAAAATCTGATGTGGACGTCACATGACTTCCTTGTACGCCTATTAAATTATACATACACATTTCTTTTAAATGAAAAGTACATAAAATTTTATTTCGATAACACTTGATATTTTTCACATATCTTTTTTATTGTTAATATTGAATTATTATTTATCGAAAATTTTTTTTTACATTCAGAGGTTAATAATTATTAATAAATCAATATATTTAAATTAAAGAAAAAAGTTAAAAATAGGAAATGAAGTCTGATTCGAACCGATGTGATTCCCCTTGTAAGATCCACATATTTCATTAATTAAAATTTTATTTGGCTACAACTCTGGACCCATTGAACATAAGTACCACTTATGATATATCGTTATGATATAAGCTCTCAATGAAGGATTATTACTGTAGTTAGGAAAATGTCCGAAATATATTTTTTTTTTGGATTTTTGGTTTTCTTGGTCTAGTCCAGAGGTTCCCAAACTTATTTTTCTCATAAACCACTTTCAATATTTTGCTGGTTCCGGCACCCCCTGCAGATACATTTCTACCATATTTCCGGTCGACGGAAAATGTGAAGATTAGATCTAACTATGAAAATTTGCGTTACGGCTGAGTTCCACGAACTAACAGCTTCCGAAAAAAAGTGAGAATTGATTGGTTAATTTTTGATTGATTGTGCTGTGAGTGGATGTCAAAAAAGTAAAGTTGGCCAATCAAAAAAATATCTATATTAGTGAAGAATCAAACAAGTTCATGCAAGATTGCTAGCACACACACCACAAGTCGTATTTCACCACTTTGCACGTCTGAACAAGCGTTGCGGACGGCGGCGGTGGCGGCAGCGGCGGCGCTTTGCAAGTCTCGACATGTTCGTTGTACTGAATATGGAATATGCAAGTTTTTACAAGTAACAGTCGCTGAGTTTCTCAAAACATTATCTGCCTAGATTGATACGCAAAGTCAAGCCAACATTTCAGTTCTTCACTATCGAAACCAGATGAATTTTCGTGGACCTCCGCTTACAAATTGTGAACCCCCATTTTTTTGTCACGCCAACGTAAACCCCCGTCGAGTCTCCCGTGGACCGCTGGGGGTCCACCTGGACCACTTTTGGAATCAATGGTCTAGTCGATTGTAATCAAAAGGGAAGATGTACAAGTAGATGTTACAACAGTCCTAAATCCAATATTTCAACATTCCTTTTTGAGTTATGCGAGATACGTACAGACGTCACACCGAAACTAGTCAAAATGGGTATTTCCGTTGAAATCTGAAAACCGATATTTTTCGCGATTACAATACTTCCTTGTATCTACAAGGAAGTAAAAAAAAGAGTAAACGCTAAAACTAAATGTTTTTAGATATCAAAATATATGTAATAATAATTTATTAAGAATACATATTTACGAATCAGTTGTGGATTATCCGTACGCTAAAAAAAATTCATCTTATATTAATTTGATACAAACTTAGAAGAAATATTTTTTAAAAATGAACAAATTACACAATTTTTTATAATAAAATGTACAGAAGTAAATTGCTGATCTCCTTGGCGGAGTGGTAGTGTCTCAGCCATTCATCCGGAGGTTCCGGGTTTAAATCTCGGTCAGGTTGAACATTTTTCATATACTCAAAATTTCAATTTTCATATTCCTCCGCTGAACCTTCTTTGTAAGTTTCTATGTTGAATTAATTCATCAGTAAAAAAAAAAAATTGTAATGACTGTAGCCATAAATAATATAGAAAATAAATATATAAAACTAAATTCAGATGTCTTAATAAATTAGATAACATCTATTTAAAAAAAAAACAGCTGTAACTTACACAACATCTAAAGAAAAATGAATGGATGAACTTTCCAAAAATTTTTTAAAAAGTCGAGTTTACGGCCAGGAAACGATTTGTCACCTCTAATTTTCAACTGCACTTTAGAAAAAGTAATTAGAGACTGGAAAAATATCCCAAATACTAGAGAGATCAACTAGAAAGAATCCCAAATAAGATAACTGCAGATTATCTAGCTTTTGCAAATGACATGATATTAATTACAGAGTTACTTGAAAATGCGGAAGAACAATTCGAGGAATACAAAAACAAGCTAAAGTAAGATAACAAATATCCTTAGAAAAAACCAAAATCATAACAAACAGCAAACCACCTCAGAATCATAAAATAAATAACAACTCAGTATTTAATACAGATTACTTTAAATATTTTGGAGAATGGATATCGAACAACACGGAAGAAAACATAGCGATGGAATCTAGAGTTCATAAAATGGAAAAAACTTTTCAAATAACAAGAAATACATATAACAAAAATCTCTAACCTGGGACATAAAATTAAAAGACTACAAATAGCTGTTAAATTCGAAAACTTTATACAGGAAAAAAAACTTAGCGAAACTGTGGATATTTAAAAAGTAAAAGAGACATCGAAACGAGAAGTTTGAGAAAAATACTATGACCTAAAATTGACAATAATTCTGAATACAAGAAATTAAGATCGAACAAACAATTGCATTTTAAAATTGTAAAAATCCAAAACCAATGCTTCCGAGAAATAGGAAAGATATGAAAAATTCTGAAATAAACAGACACAATAAGGGACAGAAGTAATTTGAAAAAAAAAGTTTTCAAGAAAAAATTAACCAATGGTAGAAGAAGGTAGACGCAAGAAAAAAAGGAATAAAACTCTCCAAGCATGAAAGAGGGCACGCACAAAGAAAATTGAAGACAAGGAAATATAGCCAAAGTTGATTTATCATACCCTTTAAAAGGGTTATTTGAAAAGAAAAAAGAAGTTGTTATTTATTATACTAAAAGAGTTAAATAACAACTATACTCGCCTATAAAAAAAAAAAAAAGAGTACAACTACTGATACGCGTATGTGCATTAAAATTACAACTACAACATAGCATTCCAAATATATAATATAATACTAATAAATTATAAAAAATAAATTTAATATAAATAATTATATCAAAGCAGGAGTTTACAAAAAAAAAAGAAAAAATGCAGAAAATCGAAATGATAAAACTGTGATATATAATATATGCCTATAGAAGTTTTAAAAGTATTGTCAAAAATATTTACAAACATAAATAAAAATGTAATTACACCGATCATTTTATAAACTAATAACCCACAGTTTCTAAAATTAAAATTATAACAATGTTAGTAATTAATAACACAAAATTTAAATATCGTACTTTTGAAAAATTACACGTAATAAAACACAATTACATTGAAAATTTAAATCTATCCTATCCTACTAAAGGGCATTCAAAGGATATGTGGGTCTGTGTGTGTGTGTGTGTGTATGTGTGTGTGTGTGTGTGTGTGTGTGTGTGTGTGTGTGTGTGTGTGTGTGTGTGTGTGTGTGTGTGTGTGTGTGTCCTTCCTTTTTAGCTTAGCACTGGAATGTACCGATCAGTAGCGAAAATTCTGATTCATTAGTATCAATTTCTAGAGTTAAATTTCTAATTTATCTTTCGTTATTCGATTTTCATCATTCAAAAAAAAATATTTTTACACAACTAATAATCCCATTCCGAGACACCGCCCGCCAGAGTAACCCTACCGGAGGACCTAGCTGCGGAGTGCCTACAGCACGCCTCTGCAGTTGGTACATATAATAAAATGATAACTAGAGTCGTCCCTGCGCGCGCATCACGCAAAAACTGCTGGACAGATTTTAATAACACTTTGCAGATCTATATCTTAGAGGCTTGGTCATCATTCCAATTATAATTACCACGATATTCCTAATGGGGATTAAAATAAAGATATTTTTAAAGAAAAAAAAATGAAACCTTTCATTATATTTCTGTCACTATAGTAACAGTAATATAATGAACTAAAATGACTAACTAACTCTTTTTTCTTTAATGTATATCTGTAAAATATTTAACATTTTATTAGTTTATAATTAATTATTATTATTTAACTTAGTTAAATTAATTTTACATATAAGGTTTATATTAAATTTCTGTTGCTATATGGGTATAAGATGGTAGGACAGAACGGGTGCAAAACTGGGGCTGCGAAAACAAAACCGACCGTGGCATTGCAAGCTACTGCGAATAATCCGAAAATGACAATTGAATAGGACGAAAAGTGATTCTTCAGTATAAGAAATTAACCAGATTGCCTTTTGACGACTATTGGCACAGACATGTCTCGTATAAATGTCGTTTAAAACCATAAAAAGGTTTTATACAGCAGGTCAAGAAGATAAGGCAGGAGTTTATTTCTCCTTGGAGCATAAAAAACCTTGAACTTCCAGAATTTCTCATTCATTTTTCAAATGGAATTTTCGATTTTCATAATTTTTTTTGGAATTTTTCCATTTTTTTTCTTGATGACTCATTTTGCACATTTAAGATTGAAGCTATGCTGAACTTAGGTGAGTCGTTGAGGAAGTCGGATGTTGATGGGATATTGAAGGTCATCGCGCACACAAGATCATTATCCCGAGTCAGAATGATCCCATATTTATACTGACTGCTCTTTGACGGAGGACAGAAGGACCGTTGAAGTTGACATCTATGGTTCTCATTTCAGTTTTTATTTACCTTTAGGGGACGACATCAAAATAATTTCGATGGTGAGCTGGAGGCAATTAACATCGCTTTAAAAGTGCTGTTGGCTAGATCTAAAATTCCCAAGAAAGTATTATTATTGTTTTGTGATCCTAAATCTGCCCTCCAAGAAATCTCCTCGTTTCGACTCTCAATAATGTCAAGAATATCCGAAATTAGACAGAGTTTCGGTAGATTAGGTGAAGTTAACGTTTCAGTTATCTTTCAAAAGATGCCATCTCACATTGGAATTGAAGGAAATGAGAAGGCTGACTCGTTAACGAAACAATTAACCTGAATAATGATAACTAAAACATGTAGCTGTCTTATCATTCCATTAAAAATGTTATAAACCGAAGGTTTGCACAAAAGTTCCTAAGTTATTTCACAACTCCGATTGAAGGTAAATAATATGTAGCTCTAATTAATGAGGGGAATAAAATGCCTGACAATCCTCGAAGGGAATGTGTGGTAATCTTCAGGATGACTACGGGTCATCCTGAAGTTGTTAGTTGTTCTGCAAGGCAGTCGCCTAGCAGAACAACTCTTTTGGATGTAAATCCTCGCACTTCCTTTGTATGTTATCCATAGAAGTGAAGGTTTTGTTATAAATTGGGGACATTTATGAGTACGTAAAGAAATTATTGATTATAAAAACATGTCTGATGGAACGTTCTATTGAAAGGCCAGAAATTTAATGACTTTATATCAATACAGTGAGTACTGTACCGAATAAATAAATAATAATTATATACATATATTTATTTATTAAAAATTTACAGTTAGGTTACGTTTTACATACTACAACATGTTCGATTCCCTGCTAGGATCTAGAAAATTTATAACGGTATCAACTCCAACAGTAGTCGCTTATTGCCTTAATAGTTAACAAAATTAAAAAAAAAAAGAACTGAAAAACAATGCCTTTAATTTTTATTAATGAAGTTGTTTATAATAAACAATGAGATTTATTTTTATTAAAATAATAATAAATATGCTACATGTTTACATATAGATACACGATAGCACAATATTATTATTTTATATCGTCTAAAATGACCAGAGAATTAATTAATTCTAAGGTAAACTCTTCCCTAATTTATGATATATAAATGTTTTGTTAAAAAATAATTATACAATATAAGTTTTGTACTAGGAATATAATAAAATTAAAATAAACACAAGTAAATATGTATAATCACATCGTTCAGTTGTGGTGGGAAGGTATGACAAAAGGATTGTTATGACGGTTAAAGATAGTCTTTGACAGTTTGAATGTGTTTCAATATATACCTTACGATGTAAGAATCGATATAAGTGATTTAATAACAAGCTATACGTATGTATAGCTTTATTACTTTATCTACATGAGAGGCGAGCAACTGTTTAACAATTCTGGCAAGGTCGAGTTCAGTTAAAAATCAATCAAGTACTCTTTCGAGTTACTCTTCTTTTTTTTCTTTTAATAAATTCGAAGAAAGATAATTTTTTTTTTTTAAATTATGAAAACTATGAAATAACGAATTAATTTGTTTAGTAGTAGTCACTTGAGAATTAAGTTCTGAATGTTTCTAAGATACAAAGCTTACACGTTCAAACAAAATTTTCAAAGCATGATGAGTTTTAAATGAATAAAAATTATATTATTTTTAAAAAAATTTTTCAACGTCTGATTAAGTGTTTTTTTTAAATTAATCAACCAATATTGTATCCACATTTCTTAAAAAAAATTAATTAACAATTCATAATATAAGTATTACAAAATGTTGGCTTTCATAAAAACTCAAAAATAGTAGATTTACGATGAAAATGGTAGATTTTTAAAAGGTAAATGTTACAAATCATGATATTTCAGAATAAAGATGCAAAACGCCATCATTTTAGAGGACTGAGAAATTGAAATTGGTTATTGTATATCCGGATTAAATTGTAGGTGGGCAAAGCTGGTGATTAAGCTTTGTCATGTAATCTCTTGTCATGTAATCTAGTTAATTTATATCAACCCTTCAACGGTGTAAGGGAAATCACCTTAACATAGAATAACGTTAAAAAAAAAATCAGAATTTAAAATACAAATATATATACATATATATATATATACTAGCAGACCCGACAAACGTTGTCCTGACGTGGCATTGTACTGTAATAAATATACAACACATAAATATAAGTAACTTAAGTTAAAATTAGCAGGAATGTAGACAAAATTTCATTAATATGACTATTATTAGTTTATCATTGTTGTATTTTTGTAATGGGTTTATTGATTAATTATGTGTAGTATGGTTAATATTAATTTCACTAAATATTGAGATGTCTGTTGAAAATTGAATTAAAATATCGAAACGTCGTAAAATTAGTATAATTAATAAATTTTCATCCACATTACTGCTAATTTTCACTTAAGATCATTTTAAAAAAAGTACCTCCTACATTTTTTTTTATTTAATAATTTTGAAGTTTCATAACCATGTGATAGCTTAATTAATCAATTTATTAAAAAATGTAAGCGCTATAAAATAAAAGGAACGTAGTTAAAATTTTAGTATACATTTTTATCATATTTCTCATTCTTTATTTTATCATCTATTTTACCAAATTTTAGATAATTGTAAATTAAAAACAATTTTAGAATTTTTTTTATAAAATTAATCGGCTACAAAAATTATAACTTCAATTTTTTAAATATACTTTAAACTATAATTATTATAAGTAACTTATATTTTTATTTTATAAATGTTATAATTTATTTTACAAACTTATATTTTTATTTTCAAAGAGCCGTTCAATATTTCATAAGTTACGTAGAAACAAATAAGAACTAACAATTTAAATGTGTAAGTTAAGTTGATTGTTACTGAATGCACGTGAATACATCATTAAAAATCACGTATAATACTCACTTCAATACTGCACCTTACAAATTTGCACAATGTATATTTTTTAACTACACTTTAAAACGTTATTTTAAAGATGCTAGTAACTGATATGCGAAAAAGCAACAAAATAACTAAACTTTCTAGAATCCCATCGCAGCACCAACCACCGGTGCCAAAACTTTAAAAAAATTCTAAAACGCGATCGCAGCGGTCCCTACCGGATCCAATTGTGAATCTTAACCATCCCAGAATCATCAACAACACAGAAATAAATAAATTAAAAAAACATTTTCTATCGGATCAAATTGTAAACCATTCTCGAATCAATTATATCACACACACAAAATTTCATCAAAATCAGTTCAGCCGTTTAGGAGGAGTTCAATCACATACACACGGACAGAAGAAATATATATATTAAGATAAATTAACTATAAATGATTACCTACTAAGATTAACTATAAATGTGTGTTTTTTTTTAAATAAACGAAAAGTTATCATACAGCTAGCATTTTCTGAATAATTAACCAAAATAATTTCAATAATACAAGAAACTATACAATATTGGTGTGTGCTCTATATATATATATATAAATATATATGCTAGCTGTATGATAAGTTTTCGTGTATTTTAAAAAAACACACATTTATAATTATGATTGTCTGTCCAGCTAAATCGACTTTGTAGTTTTCTATGTAAATGCACGGTCAACTACTAAGGAATTCGAGTGTTATCTCCTCCTTTTAACACTACCCTTTGTTTTTCTATGCCCTCATCATTCGTTTCTTTTTCATTTTTTTATACTGCATAGAACAAAGACAACATGATGCATACTTTAATTTTTGATTATTCGTAATATTTATTTTCATCGTAATTATTTATTTCATTAAGAATTGCTTTCTCTTTATAATATGCTAATAATATAAATCGTTTTTCCCTCTGCCTCCCGGAACCAGACCCCCAATTAAGCATGAACACGGTTTCGGGAGGTGCCTTTGCCTCTAGCCGCCAGACGAGGGAAATGCCATGCCAGGTCTGGCTACGCCGTTCCCGGCCTCCATCACCCAGCAACCGGCACTCGGTCTTTGTGCTTCGCCTCTAACAGAGACACCCCCGAAGGGACGGCCCCGCCGAGACTCAGTCTTTTAGGTCAGGGGCTCGAGAGTCCCCCCACTTCATCACCACCGCCCAACCGTGCAAGCACGCGCGAACGGCAGCTCCGTACGGAGCTGTCCCTCATCCCGTCGCTTCCCGATATTTCAGTTACAGTATTCACGACACAATCCCCGTCACAGTGTGGAAGTCCACCGAACTGCGTAACATCGTTCCAACGATGGTCCCCACCTCGAGATGCCCGATTACAGTAGTACAGTTACGGCACTCCTCGTCCCACCGCGGGCACTGGAATATCACGTGTTCCGGCGTGTCTAACTTCCGACAGTAGACCGAGAAGGGGCATTCAGCTCTTCTTCGTCCACACAGGTATGAACGAAAGACCCCATGGCCGGTCAGGAATTGTGTCAGCCAGAATCCCAATTCTTCAAACTTCCTCTCGGCCCACGGCTCAATGTGCGCAATCCAACGATGCGTCCACCTCCCTTTCGTGGACGCATCTTCGAACAATGGCAGTATAATAATGAAAAAGGCGGTCATTTAATACTTTCTCATGGTTAGTTTCAGTAAAAAAAAAATGTTTTATTTTTCTGATCATTTTTTCCTTGGGTGATAATATATGTATGAAATAACAACTGACTTCTTTTTTTTTTTTTTTTTGTCTTCAGTCATTTGACTGGTTAGATGCAGCTCTCCAAGATTCCCTATCTAGTGCTAGTCGTTTCATTTCAGTATACCCTCTACATCCTACATCCCCAACAATTTGTTTTACATAATCCAAACGTGGCCTGCCTACACAATTTTTCCCTTCTACCTGTCCTTCCAATATTAAAGCGACTATTCCAGGATGCCTTAGTATGTGGCCTATAAGTCTGTCTCTTCTTTTAACTATATTTTTCCAAATGCTTCTTTCTTCATCTATTTGCCGCAATACCTCTTCATTTGTCACTTTATCCACCCATATGATTTTTAACATTCTCCTATAGCACCGCATTTCAAAAGCTTCTAATCTTTTCTTCTCAGATACTCCGATTGTCCAAGTTTCACTTCCATATAAAGCGACACTCCAAACATACACTTTCAAAAATCTTTTCCTGATATTTAAATTAATTTTTGATGTAAACAAATTATATTTCTTACTGAAGGCTTGTTTAGCTTTGTGCTATTCGGCATTTTATATCGCTCCTGCTTCGTCCATCTTTAGTAATTTTACTTCCCAAATAACAAAATTCTTCTACCTCCATAATCTTTTCTCCTCCTATTTTCACATTTAGTGGTCCATCTTTGTTATTTCTACTACATTTCATTACTTTTGTTTTGTTCTTGTTTATTTTCATGCGATAGTTCTTGCGTAGGACTTCATCTATGCCGTTCATTGTTTCTTCTAAATCCTTTTTACTCTCGGCTAGAATTACTATATCATCAGCAAATCGTAGCATCTTTATCTTTTCACCTTGTACTGTTACTCCGAATCTAAATTGTTCTTTAACATCATTAACTGCTAGTTCCATGTAAAGATTAAAAAGTAACGGAGATAGGGAACATCCTTGTCGGACTCCCTTTCTTATTAGGGCTTCTTTCTTATGTTCTTCAATTGTTATTGTTGCTGTTTGGTTCCTGAACATGTTAGCAATTGTTCTTCTATCTCTGTATTTGAACCCTAATTTTTTTAAAATGCTGAACATTTTATTCCAATCTACGTTATCGAAAGCCTTTTCTAGGTCTATAAACGCCAAGTATGTTGGTTTGTTTTTCTTTAATCTTCCTTCTACTATTAATCTGAGGCCTAAAATTGCTTCCCTTGTCCCTATACTTTTCCTGAAACCAAATTGGTCTTCTCCTAACACTTCTTCCACTCTCCTCTCAATTCTTCTGTATAAAATTCTAGTTAAGATTTTTGATGCATGACTAGTTAAACTAATTGTTCTATGTTCTTCACATTTATCTGCCCCTGCTTTCTTTGGTATCATAACTATAACACTTTTTTTGAAGTCTGACGGAAATTCCCCTTTTTCATAAATATTACACACCAGTTTGTATAATCTATCAATCGCTTCCTCACCTGCACTGCGCAGTAATTCTACAGGTATTCCGTCTATTCCAGGAGCCTTTCTGCCATTTAAATCTTTTAATGCTCTCTTAAATTCAGATCTCAGTATTGTTTCTCCCATTTCATCCTCCTCAACTTCCTCTTCTTCCTCTATAACACCATTTTCTAATTCATTTCCTCCGTAAAACTGTTCAATATATTCCACCCATCTATCGACTTTACCTTTCGTATTATATATTGGTGTACCATCTTTGTTTAACACATTATTAGATTTTAATTTATGTACCCCAAAATTTTCCTTAACTTTCCAGTATGCTCCGTTTATTTTACCAATGTTCATTTCTCTTTCCACTTCTGAACACTTTTCTTTAATCCAATCTTCTTTCGCCAGTTTGCACTTCCTATTTATAGCATTTCTTAATTGCCAATAGTTCCTTTTACTTTCTTCATCATTAGCATTTTTATATTTTCTACGTTCGTCCATCAGCTGCAATATATCGTCTGAAACCCAAGGTTTTCTACCAGTTCTCTTTATTCCGCCTAAGTTTGCTTCTGCTGATTTAAGAATTTCCTGAACTGACTTCATTGAGTTTAAAAAAACTTGTTCATATGTAATAAGGTTAAATTAGTTTTAATAAATTTTAAAAATAACCAAAAGAAGTATATGTATCAAATATTTTATAAAAAAGTGTAAAAATATATCAATCATACATCATGTGAAAAAAGAAAACAATCAAGAATATTTTTTGATTATAGATAAATAATTGGTTTACATGAAATTAGAACATTCATGATTTAATTTTATAAATAAAAAATAAATTTATAAATTTTATAAATAAAAAATAAATTTATAAATTTTATAAATCAGAATAAATTAAGGAATATAAGCTATTTACTCTTTAATATTCATTTTATAGTTTTCGCTTAACTACTGTAGAGATTCCCACCCCTTTGGTTTAATTAAAATTTAGATCAAAATAAAAACTTGTACGTCTATTAAATTATATATATTTTTTATTTTATTTATTTATATATTTTTTGTTATTGTATTATTATTTACTGTAAAACTTTTTTTTACAATCAGAGGTTAATAATTATTAAAAAATCAATATATTTAAATAAAAAAAAGAAAATTAAAATAAGGAGATTAAGTCTTATTCGAACATATGTATCTTCTTCACCTTGTAAGATCCAAATATTTCATTAATAAAACTTTTATTGCCCTATAACTCTGGAACCAATGAAAATAACACCACTTATGACACATCGTTGAAAAACTCTCAATGAGGGCTTGCAGTTAAGAAAAAGTCCAAAATCGAAAACTTTTTGGATTTTGAGCTTTTTTGGACACTTATGGTCCCGTCGATTGCTATAAAAAGGGGAGAGGTCACAACTAGATGTTATAATAGTCCTAAATCCAAAATTTCAACATTCTATGGTTAATCATTTTTAAGTTATGGGATACGTACGTACATACATCCATTCATAAGTACGTACAGAGGTCACGTCGAAACTAGTCAAAATGGATTCAAGAATGGTCAAAATGGATATTTCCGTTGAAACCTGATAACCGAAACCTTTTTCGCGATTACAATACTTCCTTGTACGACTTTTAATTTCTGTGAATATTAAATTTTGTACAACTCATTAATATATACCACGGAACTATCAGATTTATTGTGTTAAATACAGTTTTAAAATCGAAAAACATATATATATTTTACAATTTTTTTTTTATTGACTAATTTGATTGATAATTAATAAATTATAACTTTAAAAAACTATTAAATGTAAACAATAAATACACCTCGTAATACCGAACTCCGTGGCGGACTGGTAGCGTCACTGCCTATCTTCAGAAAGTATCGGGTTCAAGTCACGGACAGGGAAATAGAACTTGCATCAAAGTATTATCTTGCATTATTATCTTGCATCAAATAAACTTACTGGGTGTCAGTTCAGTCTTAAAATGATAAAAAAGACCGAAGAACTTAAAGTTTATTCTCTTACGTTTATTTCTTAAAATTTTCTTTTAAATTTATTCTGCAGACCTAAGATATTACATTATTGATATTATTTCCTTTTTTTGTTCCTATTTGTTTATTTATTGTTTAGCATTGTTACTGAACAAAAAGAAAATAATAATCACAGAATATCTTATATGAAATAGAATAATTTAAAACAAATACGTTAAGTTTTTATAAATAAAAAAAAATAAAAATTTAAATCCTATCAAAGTAATATCATACAAAGACGATGTGTTTCTGAAAATAATCATAAACATCACTTATTAAATAACTTTTTAAAAATATATATCTTTTCACAAAAAAGTAGATTACTAAAGAATTTTTTGACTTTTATTTTTATATTATTCAGTCACTTTTAAAACTTAAGGTCTATAGTAATCTACCATTTGTGAAAAGATTTAACATGAGATTTAAATAAAAGTTCACGAAACAGCTCGTTTATCATATATAAAATATAATTGGATGTATTAGCGTACCAGTATCATTGAGAGTTTTGTATTATCAGCATATAAATTTCACTCGTTAGTATTTAATATGCACTAAGACAATTTAAATAATATTTTAAACCATCTTGCATCAGTACAAAAGAAATATCAGTTAAAATGCGTTTTAACAATAGAACTCTAATTAAAAAATATACCGAATTTCTTATACATTTTACGCGTAGATCAATCAATTGATGGTGAAATAACATATTTTATGTAATGAATATAAGAAAAACTCAATAAACTCCGCTACATAAATCATGTGACCTAAATAATTTACAATGCTGGACGTATTACGAAAGATTTATCGATG
Organism: Lycorma delicatula; assembly: GCF_047948215.1. Classification (NCBI taxonomy): domain Eukaryota; kingdom Metazoa; phylum Arthropoda; class Insecta; order Hemiptera; family Fulgoridae; genus Lycorma; species Lycorma delicatula. Next base: position 162,705,167 of record NC_134459.1, on the reverse strand, counting down.
AAACTGGGCTCTTTTCAAACTTCGTAGGAGGTATAAATTTTTTAGCTAGATAAATTGATGACAACACATGTAATTCGGCCGATATAAAAATATATAATAGGAATAAAACCATTTGTGAATACATATTGCTTTGAAAAAGAATATAAAAAAAATGAATAAAAGAAAGTAAGCATTTTATAAGGAAAAAAATATGATAAAGTAGATAAAACGTATGACAAAAAAAATATAATTTGACAAACACCGTTTTCTAAATGAAAAAGAAAAAAATGTTCCGTAAGGAAACTTGTTGACGATCGGTTATATGATAAAGGAAAAAAAAAAGAAAAGACTGTTCAGAGTGCTTATGATGACAGATGACGATCTGTATAGCAGAGTAATCTGGCTCTTTTAAGATTAATGTGTGGCCGGCTGTTTGAAGAACTCTTAGAGAAAAATAATAATAATATAACATCAAAAATTTTTTCTTTAAAAGAAAGAAGACTTTTTACGTTCCAAATCACTGAATAGTAACTATAGGCCGAACGGATGAGTTTCTCATTAAACTTTAATACATCAGTGAATTAAACACGTTTTTTTTTTCTAATTACGCACTTTAAAAGTAAATATCGTGCGATTCAAGTAATTAAAATATTTACTGATATAAATATATTTTTTTTTTTTTAATTTTACGAGTCAAAAATCGCGATGAATTAAAAAAAAATGTTAATAAATAAAGTAACATCTAATTCCCAATTATTAATATTTCAAAAAGAAAATAAAGTTAAATATTAAATACTTTCCGTAATTAATACGTTAGAGAAGATTCTATCATTATTTTTGTTAAACCTTGAATACAAGTTTAAGCAATATTAAATGTATACGTTAATGACGTATACCTTACAGACTCATTACATATCACATTACTTTTAAGTAAAAAATTACGCGGTTAAAGGCACCTTAGATCATTGAAATTATGTATCTAACCCTCTAATTATTAAATTTCTTGGGATGTATTACGCGTTCGCTTGGAAACCATACATTGCGCACACAATTACACTACGAAAAAGATCATCGTTTAAAGACACTGACTGATAAAATCCTGTTAATGTTTAAGTTATAAATCTTGCTTTGTGAACGAATAATTGTTCTTAAATCATAATTCGAATCTGTTCCGTTTTTGTTATGCAATAATCGTAAAAATATATACTCGTATAAAAAGTGTACAGACACCTCTATTTGATTACACTTAGGCGAGTTAGGTACCTCCCATACTTTTTATTTCTGCACTGTTACAAATTCATTTTTACTCCAATTTATCTGTCAAAATTTGTTAATTAAATGATATATAGTGAAATCTAATTGATCAGTAAATAATGATCGATTCCTACCGAGCTGAATTTATGAGGTGACAAAGACACAATAATGCTGGTTTTTTTTTTATACAGAACAATACCAGTATTACAAAATACTAGTATTATACACAAACTATGGCAAAATTAAGATTACGGAACATTTTAAATATCTTGAAAATAATTAGTAGAAATAAAACAAATAAACTTTAATTTATATTTTTTGAACCAAAAAATAAAAAATAAATAAATAAAGTTTTAATTATTTCTTTTTTTACACAAAAAAAATATTTACAATAAAAATGCCTTTATAAAAATGTAAAATTAAGGTATTATAGCAGAATTGTAAGACCAGTCTTCTACGGCATAGAAACTACAAAAATATAACTGGAATAGAAAATCTACTAAAGATAAAAAGAACAATTTTAAGAAGGATTTACTGTTCAAGAAGACCACAGACTAAGATCAAATAAAGAGATTTACGATACAATTGAACACCTGGAAGTATCAATAAGAAATTGTCTAATATTCTACAGAAACATAGTTCGAATAGACCAATCAAGACTGAACAAAGAGATTTTCAATAAACTCTAGCAGTACAAACATCAAGGTGGCTGGTTATTTTAAACAGATTAAAAAAGAACTCAAAAAGTTTAACATTACAGAAAACGACTGTCTAGATCTAAAGAGTACAGAGAGAAAATATTTGAAGATACCTGAATATGAAAAGAAAAAACTAACAGAGGACAGAAGAAAGAAAAACTAGAGTACGAAAGATTTAAGAACTTCTGGAAGAAACATAAAGAGACTAGGCGAAATGATTTTTACGTGGTCCTTGAAGGCCTATCCACGAAAAAGAAAAATACATAGTACAGTATTATAAATTTTATATTTTTTGAATGAGTTTATCTATGACAGAATACATAGTAAGTTGTATTACAAATATAATACCCGTACTTCAAATAAATTAATTAAGTAGTAATATAATTAAATGTAAAATATTAAAACAAAAAATGAAAGCTGGTTAAAACAATTTTAAAAATATTAGTATTTGTAAATTAAAAAATCTGATGTGGACACCACATGACTTCATTGTACGCCGATTAAATTACATATACAAAATTAATAATTAAAAACACCCACTTATCAGCAGTATTTTATATATATAAATATATATATATATACGTTCAAGCGCTTTCAGAATAAAATTCCATCATCAGGAACTTTAAAAATGTATGTATAAATTTTAAAACTTCTTCGTCTCGTAAACTTGTTCATGTAACGTAATATAACATAACAGTGATCGTCCAGATGTTTAACATTATGTCGCCTTAACTTCCTATCATTATGAATGTCTCCACCGTTGATAAAGTTGATACAGTTATAAACATGTTATATATAATAACATAAAGTTATTACATATACATATAATTTGCTGCTAAAAATTTCCTTAGCATTTTTTATTAGTTTATATATTAATTTTGTTTCACATTTTAAGCAGATATGTGGTGTAAGTGAGAACGTGTCGGATCCGTAACCAGCACACATCGGTTCGAATCCGACTTCATATACACATAAATTTTTAACTTATTTTTTAGTTTAAATATATTGATTTATTAATAATAATTAACCTCTGATTTTAAACATTTTTTGAATTAAAATGAAAAGTACATAAAATGTTATGTCACTTTTCATATTTTTTTTGTAATGTTATAATTATTATTTATTGTTAACTTTTTTTTTAAATCACAAATTAATAATTATTAATAAATCAATACACAAATTAAAAAACAGTTTAAAAAAATATATGTGCGTATATGAAGTCGGATTAGAACTGATGTGCCTTCCCCTTGTAAGATCCAAATATTTCATAAATTAAAAGTTTATTTGGCTGTAACTCTGGAACCAATGAAAATACACACCACTTATGACACATCGTTGAAAAGCTCTCAACAAGGGCTTATTACTGCAGTTAAGAAAAAGTCCAAAAACCCATCTTTCCAAAATTGAAACCCCACTTTATTTAGAGGTCTGATTGTGTATATACACATATTTGGCGATTGCAATCAAAAGACGAGGTGCACAACTAGTTGTTACAACAGTCGTTACAACTAGTTGTTACAAAATTTCAACATTCTACGGCTAATCCTTTTTGACTTATGAGAGATTCGTACGTACAAACGTACTTACGTCCCGACGTCATGCCGAAACTAGTCAAAATGGATTCAGGAATGGTCAAAATGGATATTTTCGTTGAAATCTGAAAACCAACATTTTTCGCGATTACAATACTTCCTTTACTTTGTACAAGAAAGTAAAAAGGGATAAATTACATTGAAAATTTATATAATACATGACAACCTTCGTTTTTTGTGTACCCTTTTTCTTCTTTTTCTGTTTAGCCTTCGGAACCGCCGTAAGGTATTACTTTGAAGAATGAATGAAGATGATATGTATGAATGTAAATGAAGTGTAGTCTTGTACAGTCTCAGGTCGAACATTCCTGAGATGTGTGGTTAATTGAAACCCAACTACCAAAGAACATCGGTATTCGCGATCTAGTATTCAAATACGTATAAAAATAAATACCTTTACTAGGATTTGAACCTTAGAACTCTCGACTTAGAAATCAACTGATTTGCGATGACGAGTCAGCGCTAGACCAATCCAGTGAGTTTCTGCGTGCCCTTATAACACAAAAACTACTTAACCGATTTCGGTGAAAATTTCATAACTTATTAATAGTGAAATCGTTTTTACAATCGTCAATCTTTGCAAGTATGCGGATTTAATTTGAAAAATAATAATCTTTATTCCACAAAATAAACAGATGACAAATGAAAATACAATTATTTATAATTATAAATTCTTAATACATAAGCTTAGTAAATATACAACCAAACAATATAAAACAGAAGTAAAATAATACAAGTAAACAATTATTACATAATCTTGTGGAAATAGGTACCCCCTACAGTAATAAACTGTATTGGAAGGTTACCATCCATTATTTTACAGTTAGTGACATAATTATATATACATACATACAGATTAAATAAATCAGATTAAATACAAGAATACAGTGATATGATTTAAAATGAAATTAATCCTAGATAAAAATTTTAAAGAAAAATAATGATAACATGAATAAAAATAAATAAAAATACGAAACTGTTAGAGTCATCGATTTCACCCACAATCTCAATTTTTAATCAATTAAAAAAACTCTCTACATCTTCAACTGATAACAACCTATCGTAAACTGATAGTGTTAGAGTCTTCTATAGATTTAAATTCCTTTGGTAACTGATTAAATATTTTTGGACCTAAGTATGAACAAAAACTTTTAAATAACTCAACTCTTAGCCTAGGAGGAACAACTACTCTATCCGCTCGCCGCAAAGGCCTCGTAACCGAAGTACCAAGTATCCTATCCTGTTTACAGCCTTCATAATACGTCATTAGTATTCTATAGAAATACATATGACGCAGTTCCAAAATCTTCTGAATAATGAAGGCTTCTGAATAATGAGAAGGATTCATGTCGTCTACTTTTACCCAATAATATACGTACTACATCCCCAACATATCACCCTATACTATAACTTTGACTCTTTTTTTTTTTTGTCTTCAGTCATTTGACTGGTTTGATGCAGCTCTCCAAGATTCCCTATCTAGTGCTAGTCGTTTCATTTCAGAATACCCTCTACATCCTACATCCCCAACAATTTGTTTTACATATTCCAAACGTGGCCTGCCTACACAATTTTTCCCTTCTACCTGTCCTTCCAATATTAAAGCGATTTTCCAGGATGCCTTAGTATGTGGCCTATAAGTCTGTCTCTTCTTTCAACTATATTTTTCCAAATGCTTCTTTCTTCATCTATTTGCCGCAATACCTTTTCATTTGTCACTTTATCCACCCATCTGATTTTTAACATTCTCCTATACCACCGCATTTCAAAAGCTTCTAATCTTTTCTTCTCAGATACTCCGATTGTCCAAGTTTCACTTCCACATAAAGCGACACTCCAAACATACACTTTCAAAAATCTTTTCCTGACATTTAAATTAATTTTTGATGTAAACAAATTATATTTCTTACTGAAGGCTTGTTTCGCTTGTGCTATTCGGCATTTTATATCGCTCCTGCTTCGTCCATCTTTAGTAATTCTACCTCCCAAATAACAAAATTCTTCTACCTCCATAATCTTTTCTCCTCCTATTTTCACATTCAGTGGTCCATCTTTTTTATTTCTACTACATTTCATTACTTTTGTTTTGTTCTTGTTTATTTTCATGCGATAATTCTTGGGTAGGACTTCATCTATGCCGTTCATTGTTTCTTCTAAATCCTTTTTACTCTCGGCTAGAATTACTATATCATCAGCAAATCGTAGCATCTTTATCTTTTCACCTTGTACTGTTACTCTGAATCTAAATTGTTCTTTAACATCATTAACTGCTAGTTCCATGTAAAGATTAAAAAGTAACGGAGATAGGGAACATCCTTGTCGGACTCCCTTTCTTATTACGGCTTCTTTCTTATGTTCTTCAATTGTTACTGTCAAAAGCATAATACAGCGATTTTAGAACTCTAACAGGGCAATTTTTTTTTTTTTTTAAATAACAGAATTTATTTATACAAACACGTAATTACTTTTTGAGATTAGTAATATGAACATTCCAGGATAGTCTTCTGTCCAAAATAATTTCCAAGTATTTCACAGATGTAGCATGTGAAATGTCCTTACATGAACAACCAGTATTCACCTTATATTTAAACGAGTGATATTTAATACATCCAACATTTTCTACCATACTTTGCAAATTCATGTACATGTAATTTATCTTAATTAAATATAATGAATTCCCACTCATCACAAGCCACCGTATCTTATAATCCTAAGGTCAGACTCCATGTCATTTTTAAATCCATATTTTTCTCACGCTCAATTAAACGTTGCATGTTCCCGCGTAGAAAAACCTAACCATTTGTTTATATATGCGCCAAATGGATTCACCAAAACGTTGTAAATCGCAGAGCATTGCAATCATTCTGTTTTATTTAATTGAAAAAAAATTAATATTGAATGGATATTGCATATTTTATTATTTTCTTAATATAATTTGTCGAATATAATACAATGTTTATTTAATTCATACATTCACATTTAGCAATAGCGAAGCACTGCCGAGTACGCAAGTAATATATAAAAGTAACTTTGTAACCCCAGATGAAAATGGGCTTTGTTAATATCTGTATGCGGGTAATTTTGCAAATTTTCCGACCTCAGTGGTAGCATCTTTCACTCGGATATTCTATGTTTTAATCTCCGTCAAGCTTTGGCACTTTAGTTAGTTATTTCGTTATAAATAAATATTCATCCGACGTAAAAGCTTCGAGATTTATGTGATGAGTTTCAGAAAATTAGATACAATCTAAATTTACGCGTATATCTTCAGCGGTAAAATTGTTTATTTATTAAAGAAGAACCCTTATTTGTAGATAAATGTTCCAATATTAAAGTGAGATTGTAGAACTTTGAGTTCTTAAAACTTTAAAAAATCATTTTGCAATAAATATTTGTTTCATTTTGTTAATGAAAAAGTTACGATGACAAACGTATTTTTAGTGCGTATGAAATATCGAAGTAAATACAAGTGTGGAGAAAGGGTAACTGAATTGATACTGTAGCACCCAAATAGATCCATAAGAGGATTGTACTAATCCTCTTACGATTAAAGTGAAGTATTGTTCAGAAAGTAATAGTTGTATTATTATTAATTATTTATTATTATTAGAAATAATTCTATCAGAGGGAAGCAAACGTATTTTCTGAACGACACCGTACCGCGTCTTAGATCAAACACTCGCGTACAATCAAAGAAAACAGTCAATTGTATATTCCTTTTATTTAATCACAAAATACAATAATAACGATTTTACGACATTTATTTCATATTAAAGATCGTATTATGATTCTATTTCTGGTCCAATAACAGATTTGATACAAAATTTCCTCAGTTATTTTATCGAATAATTTATTCTGTACAAAATTATATTTAATATTAATATTGCTTCTCTAGTATGTGGAATAAAACTAACTAAACTAATTTACGCCGATACAAGTATACTAAATAACTCTTTTACGCAACCTGTAATTAATAAAAAGCATTTCCTCCAATAATTTCAACAAGTTGATTTCTCAAAAGTAATAAAGAGCCTTTTTTTTAAAGTAATTAGCAGACGATTTTTGTATTTCTCTTTTACAACAAATCGCAACTTTCCTTTTTGTATAGAGGACAAGATTATGCGAATGTGCAGATAAAAAATAGCCATTTCTTACTTAGTAACTATGAAAATATTATTAACTTTTTAACAATAAAAAGTGTTACTTTTTAACAAGGGATGTAACATAAACAATGGTATAAAGTTTTTAAAATGATAAGGAACAATATTTCTAAATATATTTTGTATATATACTATATTGATTGGATTGATCTACTTTAAGAATAAGGAAGGTTCTAATTTATATATATATATATATATATATATATATATATATATATATATATATATTATATGTTAATAAATTTTTATATCTACCAAATGAAAGATTTAAGATCTTTACCGGAAACTGAATTTTTTTTGCTGTTTCATTTTAGTTCAAGACATTCTGGTCTAATGAAAGAGTTTCTTCAGCTTTACATATGCTATCACCTCATGAAATAAGAACATAACTTCTGAAGGATACCGCCAAAGATAAACTAGATATCGTAAGGAATTGTGGATTATTTTACCCTTCACGTCTATAAAGCACATTAACAAAAAATAAATAAAAAAGAGTGAACAACTATTGCTTTTAAATTATAACACAGTGTTAACTGAATACAGTTTAGTGCCACGTAAATACTCTTTGAGAGGACGAAACAAACAAAAACAAAAAATCTGATGGTGCCGAGAGCGGAACTGTAAGGTGGGTGACAAATATCTCTCACCTAAATTTTGAGTAGCTTCTTGAGTAGTATTGGGTTGAGTGTTATCATGTACAAGAAATACACGTTTTGAGAGTGAAGCGAGACGTTTCTTCATTATTGCGGGGTTAACTTTATTTTCTAGCATATCACAACAGTATTCACTGTTGATAATATGTTGTTCTTTTAAATAATGTCAAGAAACTTTGCCTTTATAGTTCTAAAATAACTTTAGCATCAGTTTATCGACTGACGAGTAAGTTTTAAATTTTTCCTAAGACTCGAACACGGATATTTCCATTTCATACTCTGACGTTCGGATTCAAACTTAAAAATATGAATGCAAATTTTATTATAAACTGATATACGACCTAAGGACCGTTATTATAAATCCCGATAAAAACCGTCGTCGAAGAGCCGTAGAAATGTACATTCATATGTAATTCTGATTTTGAGTCGTTATCACCGAAACCACCTCGAACACGTTTGATAGTAATTTAGCTTATGTAATGAGATTGAAAGTGACGCAAATTTTTATATTTTAATTTCTCGGTAAAAAATGAAAATACCAACTTGATTTTTGGTGTGTGTAATTTTCATGCAAATATCTAAAAATCGATTTTAGATTTTTTCGAAATTCGGCCTTGAAAAAGGTGAAGAAAAATAAAAACATTTTGAAAATGATTGAAAATTTTCCATACTTCCGACCATATTAAACGGGATATTTACTAGACTAAGGCTTGCACAAATACTCTTCAAATGTTCCAGTTATTTTTAATTTCAATAGTTTAATGGGTGCGACGGTGTACGGCGCGACAGCTCAACCAACAGTCACTGTTACTGCATGTGCGACATGACGTCTGCATCTACCACCTGTTACTTGACTAAAAACATAAAGTAATTAAAAAAGAAAAACGAAATACGGTCACTTCGTAGTAGTGTTTGTCGGTAACGATAAGAACCGGGTAAAATACAATTTTATCCATACGAAATATGGGCAACTAGTGACAAATAATAACTTTTTAGACGGAAGCCGACTGTTCTGAAACCCGCTGTCTTAGATAACTCTAAAGTTTCAGGTCCTGTACTGACCAAATTGTTGCTCTGAAAAAACTAAAATTTACTGATATTTTTTACAAGTTGAACAGGCTTTAATTTTATATTTATCATTATTATTCTAACAGGCATGATTTTTACGAACAGCGAGATCCAAGGAGCAGAGCCCTCAGGTTGAACGGGAAGGGCGAGCGAAGCGAGCCATGACCGGCTAAATATATCTCCTGATCGCGACGGAAAATGCAAATAACTATTTAACGCGATCCAAGCAGCGACGGGATGCTCTATTTGTTCTTTTTTTTTTGGGACTGAAATATTCTTCAGATATATATTTAAAAACAATTTTTGAGGTTTTTTGAATTTCGATTTTTGAAGGGGTTGGACGGTGAACGGCATGGCGGCTCGATCAACCCAGCCACTACCAGTTACAGTCAGTGCGACGCGAAGGCTGCATCTGCCTTTGGTTACTTGATAAACACAAAAAAAAAATTAAACGTGGCGGGAAACGCAAGTAATCATATAGAGCTGGCGAAGCCGCGACGGGGATGGTACTGTATATATATATATATATATATATTAACATATATTCCTATTTTAAAATTTTATGTTAAAGATTTATATTAAAATTGTATGTTTACAGATAGTTTGGAAAAAATACAAGAATTATCTTTTATTAGCTAATTTATTTATTTAAAACATTTAAATTTACTAAATAAAAAAAAAATTCAACATAATTATTATATAGCTAGACATAAAATACCGTCTAGAAAATATTAAGGCATAATAATGCCTAATAATATTATAATGCATAATAATATTAAGGTATAATTTGAATTTGTAAATAATATTTTTGCAAAACGGAAATTATAGTATTTAAAAGAGTTTAATTTGAAAAATTATTACTCTGAATAAAAAAAATGTACTCATAAAATTGTATCAAATAGTATGATTACAGCGTGAAGAGAAGAAATCATACTCATAATGCATTTGCATGACATATAACCATAACATGAAACAGAAAGAAAAAGGCACGTGTATTTCACTAAATTATTAATAATATTAATAAATATATATAGAGTCTGTGTGTGAGCGCACTCGCACGTGTTTGCATATTGCACATTATTCATATATGAATAATGTGCAATATGCACATAGCAATGAAACAAAACTGAAAATTATATAAAATAATTTATTTTTATTTATTATGGGGCTATATATATATATTATAACTTATAATTACTAAGGTTGTACAGAATAACTACGAAATTCCTTTCCATAATGTTATATAGAAATTCCTAACACTGTATATGTCATCAGGTGATTGTAAAGGTGAAGCAGCTGATTTAATTTGCTCAATAAAATGCCAGTTTGTTAGAATTTGATGTTTTTGTTTGTTTAGTAAGAATTTTGATTTGGTATTTTTAAGATATAATGACAGAGACAAGCGAATATTTAATTGGAGAAAACCTTAATGTTAATATTTGTGTGCGAGAAGGTAAAATCGCAAATGAAAACTACGTAACTATGAGACATATTCTTTCAGCATTTTGCTAAGGAAGTTTCATCAATAGTAACACATCAAAAGTGAGAAAAACTCCTCGATTTGAAACGATCTGATTATCTTTCTACTAGCTTGAACAGCTTCGATATTGTTGAGGAACCCCGGTTACGATCTCCTCTTAAAGTCAAACAAGAAAGCTCTTCATAATTAAATATTTTGCGTTCAACACTTCAGAAGGTAATGCAAAAAGATCTTGAGTTTTTTAACACTTTAAGCCAGCTTTCTTAGCCTATTAAAGGTTTTTCTTATCGGAATATGGCTTTAAGGGAAAGTTGTTGCAAAGCTCTTCCTAAGGCGTTTTCCCAGTGTTCAAAAGCGTTAATAAACTTTATCACAGATACGTGTGCCATTCACTTGAATAATAGATCTCAGGATCGTGTTTTTGTTTTAAAATATATCCCCGCTTTTATGAGGAAATTATACACCACCCACCAAGTATAATATGACAGGCAGCAATATTGGAAACAAATTCATCTGGTAAGACCACAATTTTTTGAACGAAGTTTTAAACAGATAATTTTATATAAAATTATTCTACTACTCGACTACGACTCATCGGTATAGAATTAACTGAAATTTTACAGCAAGATGAGACTCCAGCTTTATATGTTCAGTAGGTAAGGGATAACATTTTGAAGGTCGGCAGGATGTAGACCGATAAAAGTTCAGCCCTAACAACCTATGATAACTGTCTTTGATGCATAATCGAAGAGAAATTCTCCGTTTGCAACTAAGGAATATTGATAAGCTGAAAACTGATTTCAGAGATTGCTTTTACAACTTTGACTCTTTAACATGGAAGATAATGTATAAATGCACGTGACAATTGAAAAGTGGATGCGAACAACGGGAGAACCCCATACAAATGTGATTTAATGTAAATTTTATCGATGAAAATTTTAATAAATTAATAACAAATCTTATTTTACTTTCCGTTAAGGGAAGACTCCTACTGTACTGCTATGGAGCTGAACTAGAGATATATTGCTGACCACCAGCCAATTAAGGCTACAAGCGCTTTAATATAGTGGACAAGTACTTGCTGGCATTCAGCGACCTAGGCGTGGCAGCGAATTGCTGTTTAGACGAAGTAAATTTCAATTTATGGATGTCATATATATTTTTAGTAGCTGACGGGGTGCGCCTACCAATTTTAGCAAATAAATGACAATTGAGCGGTTGGGACACGTAAGCCGGTGGTGTATTGGACCGCGCTTAGTCCGCTCACGCTGTTAAGTAAGTCCTAAAAGCTATTTAGGACATGGTCGCTAAACTGTTTCGAAGCTCAGTAGCCGTTTGTGGCACAGATATTCGGTCTTATGCTTTAGGGCGACCGAATGGGGTGGTGGCGGGAGAAATGTCAAGCAAACCAGTTACTTGCCCTTTCTTTCCCATTTATTCATGGATCATTTTAATAGATCAAGTACAGTATTTAATTTCAAAGTCTATCAGTCTCATTTCCTTGTTACTGTAACCATTAATATCAAGTCTTATGAATTTATTTCCTAAAGTAAAATAAATTTAACCATTTCAACAGTTTACTTCGAATTCAATCGATCAAAGATTTTTTTACCGTTGTTTACGGTAAAAATCACTATTGTGACGAACCCGCCTACAATATTTACACTTTCCTGATCATTTATCAGATGGCTGATCTATTGTTCGTTTTTAAAATACCAGTTTTATATATTACTGACAGATTAAATATTTTTTTTTTTTAATTTTATTTCGAAAAGATTAACTCTAATAAAATAGGTGAAGGATCCTTGTAAACGTTTAATCAACCAATTCTTCATATTCCATTGTTACTTTCTTCCCGGGAAACTACTTTGTTAAATTTATTACTCAAGAGGAACTTAACCGTGAAAAGTAAAAATGATACAGATCTAGAATAATACAAAATATAATAATTATACGAAGGACATAATCATATAATTAAAAAATTTAAATAATTGCATTTTAATTATGTATATAATTAAAAATTAATATAAATAAACATGAGACTTCCAAGTAATGAGTTTGTAGAAAAATTGGACAGAGGATGAAAATAATATTTTAAAACAAGCAAAAAGAAGGTATTTAAAGCTATTAATACGATAAAAATAATGCACGGGATACCGTTGAAGAAAATAGGGTTTAATATTAAAATGCATTTAAAGATGGAAAGAAGAAGGATGAGGTATCTATTAAAAATATCCGTTACGGTTGAACGAAGATAATCTAGCTTGGAAGCTGAAATAACTACTGAAATGTGCCACGATGAAATTCATTAGTGAAAAAAAATGTACATAGATATAACCTGTTTTATCATGAAACATTAGAATCTATTCACTTTTTTGAAAAAGGAAACCGTTTCAAAAATTCGCTTATGGATTTATGATCTTGGGAATTGTTACAATTAAAACAAAAGTATTGTTTATATAAGCACATAAAAAGTAAATTTTAAAAATTTTGTTAATTTTTGATAAAATACATTAAAAACCTATAAGGATCATACATATACTTTTTTTTTTTTTTTAATTAGCATTACAAAAACATTCGGTGAACAGTTATTGAATAGCCATCCTATTAAGAATAATAGTGAAAATGAAAAAATTATTAAAAACAAATTACAAAAATATATTTGATTACATATAAAAAATTATTTTTTAAAATAGCTTTTATTTAACTAATATTAATATTAACATTAATAAAAAAAGGAAACAAATTAGAAAAACCCTCTAAAAAGTAAATAAATTATATAAATATCAAATAATTAACCAATAAATAAAAAATAAATAAATGTAATAATTATTAAATTTTAATATTAAAAGTCCGACAAGGATGTTCCCTATCTCCGTTACTTTTTAATCTTTACATGGAACTAGCAGTTAATGATGTTAAAGAACAATTTAGATTCGGAGTAACAGTACAAGGTGAAAAGATGCTACGATTTTCTGATGATATAGTAATTCTAGCCGAGAGTAAAAAGGACTTAGAAGAAACAATGAACGGCATAAATGAAGTCCTACGCAAGAACTATCGCATAAAAATAAACAAGAACAAAACAAAAGTAATGAAATGAAGTAGAAATAAGAAAGATGGATCACTGAATGTGAAAATAGGAGGAGATAAGATTATGGAGGTAGAAGAATTTTGTTATTTGGGAAGTAGAATTACTAAAGATGGACGAAGCAGGAGCGATATAAAATGCCGAATAGCACAAGCTAAACGAGCCTTCAGTAATAAATATAACTTGTTTACACAAAAATTAATTTAATTGTCAGGAAAAGATTTTTGAAAGTATATGTCTGGAGTGTCGTTTTATATGGAAGTGAATCTTGGACGATCGGAGTATCTGAGAAGAAAAGATTAGAATCTTTTGAAATGTGGTGCTATAGGAGAATGTTAAAAATCAGATGGGTGAATAAAGTGACAAATGAAGAGGTATTGCGGCAAATAGATGAAGAAAGAAGCATTTGGAAAAATATAGTTAAAAGAAGAGATAGACTTATAGGCCACATACTAAGGCATCCTGGAATAGTCGCTTTAATATTGGAAGGACAGGTAGAAGGAAAAAATTGTGTAGGCAGGCCACGTTTGGAATATGTAAAACAAATTGTTAGGGATGTAGGATGTAGAGGGTATACTGAAATGAAACGACTAGCACTACATAGGGAATCTTGGAGAGCTGCATCAAACCAGTCAAATGACTGAAGACAAAAAAATAAATAAATAAAAGTAATGAAATTATTTAGTTAAATAAAAGCGTGGTGCTGTTTTCATAACAATCTTTCCAAATTTAGACACATGCTGTATTTTAAAATATATTTTTAATACAGCAAAGACGGAAAGGTCTGCCGGAACCTCTCCAGTTCAGACTGACTAGCTCTACACGTAATAATCTGGGAAAATGCACCCACTCGCTTTCTTTGTACGTGTTGCCAAATAATTAAAAGTTCATCTTCGAGTTCTGCTTGTAATCTACCAAAATTGAACGCACTCTTTCCGCTAAAAGTTTAATTTCAATTAATTATGAATTTTTATTTAATGAATTCATAGTTACGATTACAATTATGATAATGATAATAATTAATAATTTTTCAGATTACCGTCAAAATGTAATAAACTTTGTGAAAGATTTCTAAATGTAATTTTTATTTTTATCTTATTAACCCTTAAAGGTCATCTCGGTGCAAATTTCATCAAAGAATTAAAACTTGAGTTATTTTATTACAGCTAAATAAAGTACATACATATATTAAACAACCCATTAAACAAAAAATATTTTTTAAAATACAGCAAATGTCTATAAATACTTATTCAAAAACATTGTTATAAAAACTGCGCCACGCTTTTAAGTAAATATTTTCATTACTTTTAATTTTAAAATTTAATAATTATTACATTTATTTATTGGGTATTTATTAGATACTTATATAATTTATTTTTTACTTTTCAGCGCATTTTTATATTTGTTTTAATACATTATATTTTTTTGTTTAAAATTCTCAATTTGATTTAATTCTTATTTTTTACTTTTTAGAGGGTTTTTATAATTTTTTTCCTTTTTTTATTAATCTTAATATTAATATTAGTTAAATAAATGCTTTTTTAAAAAATAATTTTTTATATGTAATCATATATATTTTTGTAATTTTTTTTAAGACTAAAAAAATGTAAAAATATTTATTTCTACACATCGAAGTTACATACGTGTACCAAATTTCAATCATTTTCATAGAATAGTTCATGAGAAATGAAACTTTTCAACTAAATGCATGAATTAAGCTCATGTGGGCGTGGAGGTGAGTCATATCAAATTCCGACACCGTAGTGCTGTATTGACATCGAAGTTACATACGTGTACCAAATTTCATTGATTTTCATAGGATAGATCAAAAGATATAGCAGTTGCAAGATTTGATTATTCATACAGCGAGTTAAATAAAAGCTTTTAATTATGATGATGTTTTTTTTTTTTAATAAAATATGTCAACAAAATTATTTTCTTAAATATTAACCGGTTCTTTTCATTTTTTCATATATTCAAGCCATTCGAAAAAATGTTGCAATATCAATTTTTGCAGTAAAAGCTTTTAAAAGCCTGAGAGTGTATGTGTACTAATAATAATCGGATATTGAAAAATACGTTGTTTGTTGATATCATACGTCAAAAACCTCTTAAAACATAAAAAAAAGTATTTTTAATCTTTTCCCAATATAAGCTGTTACAGAAGAGACGTTAATCTATTATTGTTCAATGCATACTTTACAGAGATAAATAGATTGGTAAAACCTGTTACTACATTAGTGGTAATAAGTATGTATAATTGTAGTAATACAATATTGAAAATTGTGTTACATTAATGATAACTCACGTATTAGTACAAATATTTTACCTATCAACAGTTATACGAACACTTTATGTTAATAAATCCGTATATTTTCACTTTTTAAACTACTACTAAGATGTCGCTGATCAAAGTTTAGTTCAGTTTTGATGACGTACGTAAATCAATTACTCTCTTTTTGACTGATGCATTAATTCATCAAAAAAGCTTATAAAGAAGCTTGTAAATGGGAATATAAGGATGGAAAATTATAAGGAATGAAAAATGGGATACCCACCCGACCGGGATTCAAACCCGGAAGCTCCAGATGAAAAATCGAGACGTTGCTATTTCTCAACAAAGATCGACAAACATTTAATTCTGTTATCACTTTTATTATTACACGAAATCCATCGCATAAAATGTATAAATTTTGCATCGACCTCGATAAGGATTCCTAATAAAATAGTATAAATAATTATTACATAATAATTGCAGATTAAAAATTAGGATCACTTGTGAAAAACATATTCAAATATATATTATGTCTGTAATAAGTTAAAAGATCTAAAAATTTCAAAGATTTTTTAACAAAAAAAACCTGATGTTTTTGCGCATCATTCATCGTGCACATTTTTTCATTAAACACCAACTAAATTCATTATTACATTTATATCACGACTAGCAGGTTACCCGTCGCGGTCTCGCCCACGCGATACTTGAATTTTAAACATATTTATTGAATGTTTTGAAGTGATGATTTTGCTTATTATGTTGCTATGTTTGAAAGATGATGTATGAACCTCTGAATGATTTTGTTGATAATTTTTCGCATCTATTCTATTACCTTCTGGGTTGATTTGTGCATACTTTTTCGCCTCTTTTTTGACTTGATGCACATTTTCTCTGTCCGTGAACCTCGCACAACGCTTTTTATTATTTCTAACAGGAATAGTTGAAGAAGAATTTTGTGAAATGTTGTCTTCTAAATCAGGCAAATATACATCGAAGTGACCGGTATTAATATTCCCAATAAGACGTAATCTTTTTACGGGCAATGTGTCAGTACCAAATTTCCAATAAAGACTGCAGTTGTATTAAACTTCAAATAAAAATGGAAAATCTTACCGACTGCAACTAATTTGCAATAACCACCGTAGACTGAATGAATTGACATTTCGTGTACATATTCCTCACAAGTTGGAAAGTTGTCACCATTTGAAGATTTGTAAGACGTATGAGCAAAGTCAATCCGATGATCAGCCACGTAGGAAACGATTGTGTTTCGTACCTCCTGGCATCACTAAATAAGTGAAAAGCAAGTGCTCGGAACAGGTAGGTTTAACTGTTTGGGTTATTAACATGTCGTTGATAGATATCTTTTCAATTGACATGTTTATTCACTTTTTGAAACACTATACTAACCCCTGTTTACTCATAAAAGTGACTTTATATTCTTAAATGATTATAAATGATCGGTAGGAAAAAGCAACACCAAAAAATAACAGCCAGAACAAATAAACAAAAAATAACAACATTAATAATAAATTTAAAATAAATTAAAAAATTTAATTATTAGTATATTTTACTACCATAATCCAATCATTCAATATCGATTGATCAAATAAATAAAACAGATACAAATAAATCGATACAGAAAATACTATCGATTATGTATTTGAACCCCTTAAAATGAAAATTTCGCAAAATCCTTTCTTAGTGCACGCCTACTTAAAGATACTTAGGTATCCTGAAAATTTCAAGTCTCTACCTATAATAGTGTTTGTTGGCTGTACGTTGATTATTAGTCAGTCAGTCAGGACATTCTCTTTTGTATATAGAGATTCTCTTCACCAATATAAAACCCAAATTTATTCTAATCAATATGAAATAATTGTTTTTTTTTATTTTTCATTTTTTTTTTTACCGACTGTAATTAGTGAAATTTTTAAAAGTATTATATATTTTTTTCTAACGTTGAATTTTTATCACTTCAATACTATTAATTGTGATAAAAGTATTAAAAAAAATCTAAATAGTTACACTTTGTAAATAAATAATTTCCTTTAACTTATAGAAATAAATAGGTATATATATAATCGTATCATCGTAATAATTTACATAATAAATAACAACAAATAGAAAGAATAAAGAAAAGCCGATAGAAAAATAAAGTACTATATCGAAAACTACTAAACATTTCTTTTCTTAAAACGAACTAAATCTGGGTAAATCCACTCGGAAATTTTGAATACCATTATTATACGAGTATGACTTTATTTCTCTATCAGTAAAAAAGAGTCTTTTGCAGAAAGGCTCAATTTACATAATATTTTCATTTTTCTTTATCCTGTCCCGAGGCTTTCCTTCTTTTTCTTCTTGTACTCAAACCATAAGGATATCAATACGAAATAAATTTTTAGACACAAGATATTAATTTGAGATAATTTTTAAAAAAAATCTTAAATAAAATGATTAAGGAAAAAGCATAATAAATTAAATAGATTAATGATGATGTATATATAATTTTATTTTTAATTTATATGTATTCTTTGATAATCTATTAATATTTATTAAATAGACAAAAAATAATTTGTATAATATGTATACTCCTTATAAATAAATTTTCAGATATTTTATTACGTTTAAAAAATGACGCAAGGAGAATAATAAGTTATTAAATATTAAGACTATAAATAGAAGTTGTAGAATATTTTTATTTAGTAATAAAATTATAAAGTAATGAGAAAGTAAAAACAAACTGGAAGAAGCATAAATAATAAATTCCACAAAAAAAAAGATATCTAGATAAAAGATAAAAAACTCATTTATAATAATTAGAATTTCCTTAAACATAATTACGTGAAGAATAAAACAAGGTAGTGAAAAAAGGACAGATGAAGGGCAAAGGAATATAACTGAGATCTTTTTCTTCATTGGTTGATAATTTATTGGCTGTTATCAAATCGGTTGAAAATGAAATGTAGAATAAAGTTCGAAATAAAGAAATATTATTAAGACGAATTAGTCAGAAAAGAAATTTGTAACAAAATTTTGTAAATAGAAAATAAAATTTGTGTTCTATTTTATAAAGATAACCAGGTTTAGTGATTCGGGTAATAAATGGATATCGTAGTGGATAAAGAGTGACGTAAAAGATTGAAAGAAGTAAGGGAGATAACGCGAAGTAGGATGTAATAATTATGTTAAGGTTAAAAGATTAGCACAGAACACAAAGGGAAGGAGAACAATATAAAATTTTTAAAACTATTGACAAAAAGTGTATATATTAGAAGGTAAATATGACATGTCAATGTCAGTAACGTTCTTTACTAGTTACTTCATAACCATTAATCTTTTGTAGTACAAACTTAACGTCTAAAATGGTTTAAAAATAAATTCTGAGACATTCAACACCTTTTTAAAAGTCGATAGATTAAATTAATCTTAATGTTGTTCTTAATCATACCAGAGTTTACAATTTAGTTTTTCGGCTAGACCGATCAAATTATAGCATATCTTGCACAAATTTTTCACTCAAACATTTTTTTCAGATTCCCGGAAAATCTTTGTAATTCAATCATTAAATCTTATTCGTACTTTCATAATAAACGTTTAAATATAAAAAAAATTACGAATTTTTAAAATTTTGAGTTCTCGTATCATTGGAGCTTTTTCATTGATTATAATGATTACCAAACTAAGATGTAAGCGTCAAAATTTCCAAATTTCAAATAAAAAAACGTTCATTTTGGTGGTTCTCTAACACTGCGGGGAATATTTAATAAAATTTTTTTTGTAAATAAGTGACCCTTACAAAGAAAAATAAATTATAAATAAAAGAGTTGTTTAAAAATATTGAAAAAATAAAGTATAACTTTTATGATAGTAATAAAGAAAATTGCAGTTTATTTTGGTTCCGGAATATATTATAGGAGCCATAACTATTTAAAATATAATTGCCCTTAAAGTTAAAAAAAAAATTGTTATAAAAATTATAAGCGTCAGGGCCAAAATACAAAAATCAGAAGATCATATTTTTCAGTGGTAGGGAATAAATTAAAAAAAATAATTTCTAATGGTATTTATATATAACTTAAGCTCAACAAATTTGCTTAAATAAAGTTTCTCTAAATCTAACACATTCTCCAATAAAACCTAAAACAAGTACATTAAAACTTGGAAAAAAACATTCCTGTTTTTCAAGTCCAGATTTTATAAATCTGGAAAGCTGTATACCATTTTTGATGGTATACAAAAAAAAAAAAAATTAAAAATTAAAACCCAAGGGAGGTGGAGCAAATCAATTGTCAAAGGTGAGAGTTGATTTAAAAATAATTTTTTTTGGAATTTTTATATATGCAATATAGGTAATAATTTTGCCGAAGTAAATTTTTTCTGATTTGCGATATTCCCCACCCCGTGAACGAATTTTGAAAAAAATGAATAAGATTAATACTCCTTATATGTAAAGATTTTTACAAAGTTGAAGAAAATCGGTTCAGTCAGTGCTGAGATATAAGGCCAAAAATTTTATGACACACATTCTTACATACGTAAATACATACATATATACCTATTTTTGGTGTAGATTAGCTATTTGGACCCTAAAACTTAAAAATTCGCAAAAAAATTTACACCCCAATTTTGACACGATCCTACTCCTACTGATATAATACTGAACCTCCTCCTTTAATATAGAGAATCCAGCAAAAATCGCTGGGAAAGTAAAAGGTAATCGTTTTTAAATCAGCGAATCAATTCAGCTACCGATATGTTACAAACAAAAGTTTCAAGAACAAAGTATAAAACAACTTGACTCAGCTGTTGAAAGGGTATTTTATAAATAATAAAAAACCGTTGCTTCTTAAACAAATGCACTTAAAATATTTTTTTTTCCATAGATACCTTCACAGCTTTTTGATTATAGTGAAAAAAAATCAAAAAACCAATCAGATTTTTTTTTAACACTTCTAATATCTAAGATACATCATGATATACAGAATACCATAAGATCATTACAGAATTATTTGCTTTTGATGCCTTAAAAGTAATAAATATGTAATAGGACTATAATTGAAGCAATGCAAAGATTTGTCTCGAAAATGGTAATTTCCCGGAATGATTATTCAGTTGCGTTAAGTTCAGGATTAATAATTTTTAATCCTGATGTTTTGAAATTTTATCAGTAAAAAGAAAAAAACAATTACACTTTTCTTATACATACTTCATGTACAATAAATACCCTTCTACAATCATCTACAATCAATCCCTGAAACGGGATGCCTAAGCTGGGGCTGCTTTCCGGGTTGCTGGAAGGTGGCCTTGGTAAGGGTACTCCTGAAACCTGGAAAGGATCCTGGTGAGGTCGGCAGTTATCGACCCATCAGTTATCGACCGGTTCTCGACAAGTTGCTTGAAAGGCTGGTTGTGAAACGGCTCGAGCGAGGAAAGCATTGATATGAGCTGTATTCTAAATCGAGGCCAATATGGCATCATGAAAGGGGTTGGCACAGAGGATTGCATCTTAAATGCTCTTACCGAGGTGGAAAGCGCCGACTGCAAATATGTTTTGGCTATTTTTATTGATATAGAGGCAGCATTTCCTTCCTTGTGTTGGCGTTCTGTCCTCTATGCTTTGCAACGCCGCAATGTTCCCAGAGCCCTGCAGGCCGTGGTAAGAGACTATTTGTCTAACCGTACGGCACTGTTTAAAGATGCGCACCTAGTTGTGGAAAAATCCGTCACCAGGGGAAGCCCGCAGTGTTCCGTTCTCGGTCCCCTGCTGTGGAACCTGGTGTTTGATGGATTTCAGGGGTTGACATTCCCAGAAGGAGTCACGGCCCAGGCTTTCGTCGATGACTGTCTCCTTTTAGTTCGTGGTAATTCACGACCGCAGCTAGAAAGTAGAGCTCAGGCGGCTTTGTCCACCGCCGAGGGCTGGATGGACATGCAAAATTTAAAGATTTCTGTGCCCAAGACGAAGTTTATGCTTCTGAAGGGTGCTGACAAATTATCAAGCAGTCGAAACCCCCACATTAAATATAAAGGCTGTGTAATCAGCCGAGTAAGGGTTCATAAGTACCTAGGTGTTTTGTTTGCCGATAAGTTGCTTTTTAGCAACCACATTAAGCAAGTTGCGGCAGACGCTGTCTCTGTGATGCACAAACGTAGAAGGATTGCTCGGAAAGACTACGCGGGCTGTCGGGTTGCCAAATGTACTTGGTGTACCGAGGTGTCTTCGAGAGTATGATCGCATACGCGGCGCCAGTCTGGGCCCATAGGTTGGATAGAAATAGAGCACTGCTTCAAAATTTAAGGAGTGCCCAGCGCACAGCCTTAATAGTATGCACTGGTGTTTTTAAAACAACCTCCTACGAGGCTACCACCTGTTGGGAAAGGCTCTCCCTTGACATTCCCAGAAGGAGTCACGGTCCAGGCTTTCGCCGATGAATGTCTCCTTTTAGTACATGATAATTCACGACCGCAGCTGGAAGATCGCAAGCGACCTTGTCGACCGCGGAGGGCTGGATCGACATTCAAAATTTAAAGATTACTGTGTCCAAGACGAAGTATATGCTTCTCAAGGGTGCAGACAAATTATCGTACAGTCGAAACCCCCGCATTAAGTATAAAGGCTGTGAAGCAGCCGCGTGAGAGCTCATAAGTACCTAGGTGTTTTGATGAGAAGTTGCTGTTTTTCAGCAACATTAGGTAAGTAGTGGCGGACGCCGTTTCAGTGATGTACAAACTTTGGAGGATGGCTCGGAAGGACTATGGGTTGTCTAGCCGTCAAATGTCCATGGTGTACCGAGGTGTCTTCGAAAGCATGACCTATTACGCGGCGCCCGTTTGGGCGCATAGGTTGGATATGAATAATCTTTATTCCACAAAATAAATTCTTAATACATAAGCTTAGTAGACACACAACCAAACAATTTAAAATAATAAAAATAAACAATTATTACATAATCTTGTAGAAATAGGTACTCCCTATAGTAATTCCAGTACTGGAGGTTAGCATCCATTATTTTTCAATAAGCAAAATAATAAACTAACCATTTATTGAATAATGGTCAAGTGTGGATTTCTAAGTGGATTTAAAAAATAATTTCACGATACAAGTCTTGCGGTACTAAAATTTCAGCTAGTGACATGATTATTTATACACACATACAGATTAAATAAATCAGAACCATAAATACAATATAAGAATACACTGATCAAATTGAAAATGAAATTAATCCTAGATAAAAAATTGAAAGAAAAATAATGATAACAAAAAATAAAAATACGAAACTTTTACAGTCATCGATTCACCCACAATCACAGGGCAATCAATTAAAAAAAAAACTCTCTATATATTCAATAGAATAGAGAACTTGTTCAAAATTTAAGGAGTGCCCAACGCAGAGCCTTAATTGTATGCACTGGTGTTTTTAATACAAACTCCTATGAGGCTACCCCGTATTGGGAAAGGCTCTCCCAATCGATTTAGTAGTGAAACTTCAGGCAGCCATGTGCAGATTGCGAAGAGGTAGGGAGGCCGAGGTATTTGTGATGCGGTGTTGAGCCGGGACAGTACCGGAGCGGAATTGCGATCACAATGTACCGAATCTAAATTTCGTTCAGTTGCCCATATCCCGCCTGGTGAAGAGGCTGCAGAGCCTTGCAATGGACGCATGGCAGTTGGAATGGGACACGACGATTAAGGGAAGATCTTTGTATAAGTTTATACAGAATTTGGGTGGTGATATGCCTCGAGCTGGTTTTTAAGGGCAACCGGTGCCCGGGTGCTCATCAACCATGCTAATTTGAACAAATATCTGTTTTGGTTCTGCCTGGAAGCTGATGAGCTGTGCGTCTGCGTGGAGGTCCTGTCAAATGAACACCTGATGTTTGACTGCCCAGCTCTTGTAGGGGCCAAAAACCGCCGCATTGTTGGACCGTGTGGCAGTTCCTAGATGCGGTTGCTTTGTTCAACCAGCATCCGTAGTTTTCTTAAGGGAAAACTTTACCGCATTGCCGTAGGAAGATAACCCTGAGTACGGCTGATCACAAGCCAATTATTATGGCTCCAAGCACTATAAAATGGTTGACAAGTACTTGGTGGCATTCAGCGACTTAGACGTGGCAGCAAATTGCTGCCTAAACAAAATAAATTTTATTATGGATGTCGTTGGGACACGTAAGCCGATGGTGTATGGCACCACTCTTAGTCCGCTCATGCTGCTAGATAAGCTCTAGAAGCTGTGTTAGGATACTGCACGCTAAACTGTTCGAGGTTCAGTAGCCGTTTGGGGTGGTGCGGGAGAAATGGCAAGCAAACCATACTTCATGTAGAATGAAGCTGGCAAAGAACTGATTGCATGACTTTCCCGCCAACGCCGGTCAAGTCTTGATTATGAAAATAACAATCATTAAAGTTCCTAAATTTTTAATTAAAAAAAAAGTTTGATTTCAGGGACTTCTTTACTTTTTGGGAAATATTTAGGGGAAGATTTAATTTTAAAGAAACGATCACTAAAAAAAATTGTTTAAAAGCGAGTTGTTTAAAAATAATGAAAAAATACAGTATAACTTTTATGAAAGTAGTAGCAAAACAATTGATTCTTATTTTGGGTTAAAAGTATATAATGTGGGCCACAACTAATTAAATTTCAACTGCCCTTAACGTGAGAAAGGAAAAAAATTGTTGATAATTAAAATTAAATGACAAAAAGACAAAAAGAAAAGACAAACAGATTATTTTAGTAGTGGGGAACACATTTTAAGAAAGATTTTTTTAATAATTCATGTGCAGATTATGTTTAAAAAATTGTCTTAAGTAAAGATTCTATCTAAATCTAATATCCTCTTCAATAGAGACTAAAATAAGACAAAGACAATTTTCAAAAACTTTTTTGAATTTTAGGTTCAGGATCTATAATTAAAAAAAAATTGTTGACATTTCTTGATAGTGAGCTATCAAGCTATTTTTAAAAAGTTTTTAAACCAAAGTGAAATAGAAAAAGAACAAAAAACATATATTTCAATTTTAAGAAGTGACTACTTTTAATGGTACAACAAAACAAAACAACACACAAGTTGAAAGATTAATAATATTACACAAATATAATCACTTTATGTAAGATGTTTAAATAAAAATATTCATTTAAAGGCATAACATAGTGGAGGTCACAGAGATCAAGAAGCAACGATCCGATAGAATGAAGAAATACTGGGAAACTCGAAAGGCCAGACTAATACAGAAATTCAAGAGGAAGTGAAATATGAATGACTAAAGTGGTCCAATGTGGCCTCAAAAGTAAAAAATATTTATTATGAAATATAAGTACAATATTTAATATACTAAGAAATATTGATTGATTCTACATTTGTTATTCAATCTACTAATCGTTTTTAGCTTACAGATGATTTTCCTTCAAAATGTTTTATATACATATAACTTAAATGTAATTATTTAAGTTTATTTTCCTCTTGATTGTATAGAATTAAATATAATAAAAATCCATATTTTACATAAAAATATTACCTTTATTATTGTTAGTAAAAATAGGCAAATATGGAATAAGATCCACAGTTTAAATTCCACAGTAAAGTATAAGTTTAACATACAGTATAAATTTAACATTAAGTATAATAACACACGTTTACGCACATCTTTGCGGAGCCGCTATCGCTAGTCGACTTTAATATAATGTATAAGTTTAATATAAAGTGTTAAGTTTAACATGAAGTAGAACTTTAACAGTTTAACATAACATAAAGTTTAACACATGTTTACACATATCTGTGCGGAGCAGCTGTTGCTAGTCGACTGACCCAATGAGAGGGAGAGTCTCCCCACCAGTTAATACTTCTCTACTCCCCTGGGCCGGACCGACTTGATGGTATTACGCCACCCAGGGGAGTGTCCGTTACTCTAATAGGCCCTTCTCACCTACCGGCTATATACCGGCATGGCAGGTCAAGCCTACCGGTTGGCTCTTTTGAGATTTTTCCCTTTTTTAACTTAGTTAAGAAAACCAGAGTCAATCCTAGGAGTCCTCAGCGGCTCATTGAAACCAGCACACCTCAGCATCCTGGCTCTCACCGCTGAGGCTGTCCACCCAAACTACAATCTAAAAACCCATATTCCTTTCATCTATAATTTTTTTTGTTTAAGGACTAACCTTATGAACTCTACAACCTTTCTCCAATTCTCTACCCTACTGAGCATATGATCTATTATCTCTCTCGGAGTCTTTCCGTCAATACCAGCATTGTATCTTAGCATTTGCCATTTTTGGAAATTTAGGAAAGTATGCTCTACATCGTCACGTTCGTTACAATACATGCACGTAGGTTGATCTCTTTTAACCCACCGGGTTGGTCTAGTGGTTAACGCGTCTTCCCAAATCAGCTGATTTGGAAGTCGAGAGTTACAGCGTTCAAGTCCTAGTAAAGCCAGTTATTTTTACACGGATTTGAATACTAGATCGTGGATACCGGTGTTCTTTGGTGGTTGGGTTTCAATTAACCACACATCTCAGGAATGGTCGAACTGAGAATGTACAAGACTACACTTCATTTATACTCATACATCCTCTGAAGAATTATCTAAACGGTAGTTACCGGAGGCTAAACAGGAAAAAGAAAGTGAAAGGTTGATCTCTTTTGCCAACTTTGTGGAGGTATTCGTTAAAGCACCCATGGCCAGTTAAAAACTGTGTGACGTAGTAATCTATTTCTCCGTGGGGTCTGCCTGTCCATCTAACTATATCGGGGATCAAGGATCTGGTCCATCTGGCTACCCCAGCCTGCAGCCATCTTTCCTGCCATATATTATTAATATCTTGTCTGACTTCATTATCCACACGTCCTAAAAACCTCTCAACACCTGTGTCTAGTAATGAGATCAATAGGGGGCACACCAGAAAGCACACAGAGGGCCTTATACGAGACCGTTCTGTAAGCGGACGCTACTCCAAGCAATACCCTCCTGTGTATCTTTTTTAATCTGTCCTTGTTCCTGTTAATAGTCATACCGGGCCACCATGCAGGAACCGCATACAAAATCATACCGGATACAAGTACTTCCCTTCTTCTGCTAATTGAAACAAACAACGAATCGCTAAAAATGGAGCTGAATCAGTGCCATAGGTAACTGTTTTCAATCGTTAAGTGTCAATCTTGTCAGTTTCATCATTACGCCATACAATTCGTTGAAAATCTCGTTGACTAGGTACATTTGTTTAATATCTGCAGTAAATACATAGGAGTCAGTGCGAAAAGATAGCAGTATAGCTTGTAAGTCCCGCTGTATAGTTGGACCTGTCATTACGACATCGTTTAAAGAATTATTGTTAGAGGTCTTAGCTGATGCGTCAAAAACAACGCGTAATCGAATCGTGGAGCTGGATTCCTTGATGATCGGATGATGAGGTACGTAATAAGTGGTTTCTGGTTCCCTGCCTTCTGTAACAGGTTCCATCTCATCATTTTCGAGATATTCGTTTAAAGATTCATCGTAACTCATTTCCAAGTCGTTATCTCGGTTAAGCTTGCGATCCAGAGAGTAAAAACGTTTAATGACATATTCCTTGGACCTTCCTAATGATTTCGTGGGATCATCCGAAAAAAGGTAATTTTACGACGAACTTGCCGTCTGACTGGCGTTTTACGTTTGACATATAGTGGTGCTCACTTGCTTGTTCGGCAAGGGATTTGTTATCATTGCAAATTCTCATCTTTAGTATTACAAGTCGTGGTAAGGGCCAGAGACGTTTTCTGTAATGCATGGTTGGACGCAATCTTGCCACTCGCGATCCAGCTAAAAATTAAATTTTGTAATGTAGGTATCCTTTCCTAGTTTAAATTGGCCGTCTCTCAAAATGTCGAAAAACATGCTTGCACCCAGAAGTATGTCTATTCGTTTAGATTGAAAGAACCCGTCATCAGCTAACTGAATGTCATTACTTATGTTTAAGTTTAAGTTGAAGGAGGAAGTCGGCAAATCGTTAATTTTCCTTAAAACCAACCAACAGAGATATATACCTTCCTCGTAATCGTTTAATCTTGATTTAATTGTAGCGTTTACAAAGGAATTTGTTGACATTCCCGTATTTCCGATTCCGGTGACTGATGTAAGGGTTTTACATTGTTTAAGACCTAAAGCTGAAACTAGTGATTGACTAATAGAATTTGATTGACTACCGCTATCTAAAAGTGCGCGACAAGGGTAAGCAACGCCGTGAGAGTCCTTAATAAGGATAATGGCGGTAGCTAAAATAACTTCAACACTACTATTGGAAAAGGCGGATACAGACTGTTGCGGAGTGGAAGACTAATATCAGTCTTAGGTAACTGATTTGTTGCAGCTTGAGAAGTGTTTTCAATGTGAAGAATACTGTGATGACGCTTATTGCAAAGTTTGCAACAATAAGGACTCTTACATTCAGTAGACTTATCTTCGTCGACTTATCTTATTGCAGTCAGTAGACTTATCTTCGTCATCATTATAGCTTAGTATATTCTTAGCATGATGCGCCTCCCAGCGATCTCTAGTTTCGGGGTCTAATTTATTTGTAATTAAAAATACTAAAAGGGTACTCCATTGATCGGTTTGTTCACCTAAATTTTTTAAGGCAGTCAAATGGTTATTAATAGTATTGTATAAGTTTTTTAGCGCGGTAGACTGAAGTTTGTCAAGTCGTTTGAAAGTTAATATCCCTTGTATATGAGCTTTTATTATTAATCTAGTATTTTAAAATCGCTGCTTACGAAGTGTCCACGCTGATTCATAATTACTGGCAGAAACCTTTATTTCCTTAATAGTGTTTAAAGCTTCGGCTTTTAAGCAAGAGCGTAGATAATAAAATGTTTGAATATCTGTTAAATTGGAGGAATTATGAATCATAGACTCGAAAACGTCGTAAAAGTCAATCCAGTCTTCATATTTTCCAGAAAATGAAGAAAAGGAAATTTCAGGAAATTCAATGTTAGCCATGTTCGATTGTTCAGTAGTAGAAGGAGATGGTTGAGGAGGAGTGGATGAGGATTGATTTGCAAGGATGTTGTTGATTTTAGATTTGATTTCGTAGTAGTTATCTTCAAAAGCTGCCAACTCGTTTTCTTCAATTTCGTATTCAGCGTCCGTGCAGATCATCCTAATTTCTGATTGAACGCAGTCAAATTCGGACCAACATTCTTCAAGTCTTCTTAAACGGGTGTTTAAATCTAAGGGATTGTTAATTTTAGAATCAAATGAGTTTATAAAAGTTTTAACGCGGGTTAGCCTGCCCTTAATGTAACCGCGTTTACGTCGTAATTCAGTACGTTTGTCATTAAAATTACTGGAATGTTCATCATCTAAAACCATTGTGAACTGTATAAAAACTATTGCACGTATAAATTATTAAACGAGTGCAACTATAAATACTTAAATTAATGATGTTAACATGTAACACAGTTTACAACGTGACCCAACAGAATTTGATACAAATTAAATTACATATACATAAATTTTATACATACACTAAAATAATCTTAATAATGTTTAAATTAGTCAAATAATTAATCAATAATTTGGTAAAAGTCAGGCACATAAGCAAATAACTTTAAATAGTGGAATATAAAATAATAAATAATATTCGTTATCAGAATAAAGAAAAAAATACAAGAACTCTAATTTCATAGACTAAACAACAATAATTAATGCGTGATAGAAATACGCTGACACTATTAAAATGACGCAACAGTCAGTCAAGCTGAGAGAGAAAATTATATCGAAAACAAACCCAAACAACCTGGTTGTCCAAAATTGAGGTATCATTTTAATTTTAATAAAAAAATACTTTTTTTCAGATATTAAAAATATTTTTATTTCACTTTATTACATATAGGTTCCGGTTAAAAATGAAAAATTATGTCGGTCAAGTGACCCCCCCCCCCCCCGTACTGGCTCGGCAGGCTCGCAATCTTTTACCATAATTATCAATCACGTTTTTTCAATAAACTGTTGTCATAGTAGTTATCTGCTCGACAATGTTGGTTTTAAGTTCTTGAACTGTTGTGGGATTATTGCTGTACACTTTCGATTTCAAAAAACCCCACAAAAAAAATCTAAAGGTGTCAAATCGCACGATCTTGGTGGCCAATTTACTCCTCCTCTACGAGAAATAATGCGATTTTCGAACTTTTCTTTCAAAAGATCCATTGTTTCTCTTGTTGTATGACAAGTGGCACCATCCTGTTAAAACCACATATTCTCTACGTCTAAATCATCAATTTTCCGCCACAAAAAGCTTCGGATCATCTCCCTGTAGCGATTTCCATTGACCGTAATCGCATTTCCATTTTCGTTTTCAAAAAACTATGGACCGATGATTCCTCTGGACCACAAACCACACCAAACCGTTACTTTTTGTGGATGTAACGGTTGCTCTAAGATAACTCTTGGATTCTCTTCACCCCAAATGCGGCAATTCTGCTTGTTGACGTAGCCATTGAGCTGGAAATGGGCTTCGTCGGTGAAGATTATTTTGTTACGAAAATTCTCATTTTCTTCTTGTTTTCCGATGGCCCAAGAAACGAATTGCCGACGTAATGCGTGGTCAACCTGGTTTTAATTCTTGGGTCAGCTGGATCTTATAAGCCTTTAAATGGAGATCACGATGCAAAATGATGAATAATGTGGATCGTTTGATGTTTAATTGCTGCGAACGATGACGAATGGATGTTTTTGGATCTTCTTCAACACTTCTGCTCACACAACTACGTTGATAAATTCTGTTTCTGTTATCATGAACGGATCCAGTTTCTTCAAAGTTCTCAACCATCAGCTTGATGGCACGATTTGTTGGAGCATTTTCTCTACCGAATTTTGTTCTAAATTTCCTAATTACAACTTGAAAACGTTTGCCATTTTCAAAAAATGTTTTAATTATAAAAACACGTAGTTCCTTCGTGTAACGTTCCATAATAACTAACCGGAATGTATTTAGAATCTGAAAATAAAAATTTCAAGTAGAAAAAAAATGGCAACAAAATTAAAATGATACCTCAATTTTGGACACCATTTATTTTTAAAATACACATATGATAAGCTTTACGATAGTGCAAAATAAATTTACTATAGCCTGTAATAACTACAAGATTCGATCATAACCTTGAATTTAAATTCTAACAAAATCAAAACATAAGAATGAAATCGAACTGAACATGTACTTAAAATATGTTTAACTAGTTGTAAATATCGTTCCATAAAAAGTTTATTTTTATTAATGTTCGATCCACAAGATAATGTGTAACTGTTTATTAACAATACTAAAGGCTAAAGTATAAAGGATACGTTGTGGAAAAGCTGAATCCCAACGAGAAAACTCTTGTTGACCCTAAAAGACAGAGACGAATCACGAAGACACTCATGTAAAATGTTGAAACGGCGATCTCATGCGTGCGTATTAAAGTTGATATAGATGGTTTCAGCTGATCTCATATACACAATTACCAGTTTAAATTGGTAGTTAAAGTTTATGGTGTTAAAATGTTTAATAAAATAATGTATAATACTCACAGTCATAATTTTGTCAAAAAGTATTTCTGAAATCACTCCGTAATATGTAACACTCCGTTTAAAAGTATCACGTCGAGGTCACCAAAAAATGTTAGTAAAAATAGGCAAATATGGAATAAGATCCACAGTTTAAATTCCACAGTTTATTTGAGCTTGACATAGTATAAAGTATAAGTTTAACATACAGTATAAATTTAACATTAAGTATAACAAACGTTTACGCACATCTATGCGGAGCTGCTGTCACTAGTCGACTTTAATATAGTATAAGTTTATTAAAGTGTAAGTTTAACATGAAGTATAAGTTTAACAGTTTAATATAACATAAAGTTTAACGCATATTTACACACATGTGTGCGGAGCCGCTGTCGTTAGTCGACTTTAATATAAAGTATAAGTTTAACAGTTTAACATAATGTTTAACACACGTTTACGCACATATATGCGGAGCCACTGTCGTTAGTCGACTTAGTATAAAGTTTAATTTAAAGTATAAGTTTAACATATATAAGTTTAATATAAAGTATAAGTTTAACATATATAAGTTTAAAATGAAGTATAAGTTTAACAGTTTAACATAAAGTTTAATACACGTTTACACACTTGTGTGCGGAGCCGCTGTCGCTAGTCGACTGACACAATGAGAGGGAGAGTCTCCCCACTACTTAATACATATTACTAATAACTAACCTATATTACATTCTTAATGGAATGTAATTAATATACATTACATTTTAATAATTACATTTAATAATTACATTTTATTTTCTTAATTACATAACATTAAAACGTTAACAATTATTTTTTGGGGTTAACCAATCAACCGGACAACTTATAAATTAAGTACAAAATATTTCACTTAGAATTCTCTAAGCTTTCTTAGGTGACAATACACATTCATACACAAATCATGCAAAATTCTCTTACATACAAGTTAGGTATGTCTACGTGAAACGTAATGTATTTAAGTTATGTTTGTATACTTGACCGGTTAACCCAAGAAATTAATAAAGGTAATATTTTTAAGTAAAATACGTCTTTATTTTACATATATATACATACATGATATTTTTAAGTTTTGTTTGTTTGTGTTGTGGTTATACACTGGAGAGAGAAAGAGAGTTGAGAGAGACATAGAGAGAGTGTGAGAGGGAATGTTAGTTTTTTTAGTATTTTTACATTGGAAGAAAACGGAAAAGTAACCTGGAAAAGGTTAAGCGCTTTATCTTGCGTATACCTCAATAAATGGAGAGAAAAAACGAATGAAAGCTTTTGAAATATACGTTTAAGAATAAATAGAAAATGAAATGAAATTGATATAAAAAATTAGAAAAGACGTCTTTTATAAAAATACAAACAGTTGAACGAAGATAGCCACTTGAATCAATAAAAAAAAGAATAAAAAAAAAGAAAACCACTGATCTGGTCAGTTTTTTTTATAGAAGAAAATATATACTAAAAGATACCTACTGAGAATCTAAAAAGATAGAATAAGTATAGAAAACTGTAGATCTACATAAAATGAAAAAAAAATCTCATACAGGATCTTAAACAAGTAAAATAAGCTTCGTGATACAAAATCTGCACTGAAAGGTTTGTATTATTAATAATGATATAACACAGCGTTTCAACCTTTCAGTATTTACGACCCAATTTTCAATCATAATTTTCATCGCGTCCCTCCTCTCATACAATAATAATATATTTCTTATATTTTTTTAATTTAATAATAATAATAATAATAATAATAAATAAATAAATAATAATATATAATAATATTTTGTCGCTAAAGCTACACTACGACCTTAATTATAAACCTTACAAATTACCAAGAATAAGTCGAATCGATCCTTCTTTCGCTATCGAATCTATCGTGAACGTGTATATTGTAATTTGCGAGTTAATCGCAATTCGCGGTATTAAATATTTATACAGAAAAAAATTTACATGGATAAATTTTTAAGTGGGCGTAAGCGAACATCTGAAGATAAGCATCAACATGTGCACAGACGAACGTGGTTCCGAAAATAAAATCAAGAAAATATTGTCAAGAATACTTAAATTTTGGGTTTAACAGTACTGAAGTAAGTGAAGAAGAAAGGTCCCTGTGTGTCATTTGTTGAAAAATTTTGGCAGCAGACAGCATGAACCCTAATAAACCTAAACGAAATTTTGAAATTCTTCATAGCGAGTACGTTAACAGATTCCGAAAATTCTTTGAATTAAAATTATATGAAAAACAAACATCATTAAAAAAAAAAAAAAAAACATTCTGAATCAAAAAGCTTAACTTGCCTCTTACAAAGTTTCATATAAAATAACCAGATGTAAAAAGCCTCACACCGTTAGTGAAGAGTTCATTTTGCCAGCTGCAATTGAGATTGTGGTAACTATGTTTGGAGATAATTTCGGCTAACAATTGCAGTCCGTACCTCTATCAAATGATACTGTTACCCGTCAAACTGGTGATACAGCTGTTCATTTCATTGCTTACGTTCGATTTTGTGATTGTATCAGTAGTAGAAGAACTAGTTTTCTGCAAACCAATAGAACTTAAAGCAACAGCACTCGCATTATTTGTCGCCTTAAATGATATTATAAACGAGGCAAACGAGTGGAAAAATTGCGTTGGAATATGCACCGACGCATTGGTGTTCATTCAATGATTGGAAGATTCAAAAATATACAAGCACTTGTAAAATAAAAATTTCCAGTGTTTCTGGACACATAGCACGGTTTGAATATTGTGCTAACGACGGCTGTAACCGTAGAAAATTATATAAAAATAGGCTTCTAAAAACAAGATCATTTGTGCACTTTAAAGATAGGGGTGCAGTACGTTTAGCGTTACTATTTTATTCCGAGGCAAGACGGTTATCACGTGGGATATTTTTGCAAGGTGTTTATGAATTAAAAGATAAAAATCAACATTTTTCTAGAACCAAAAAAACCGACCTATAAGTCGAGAAGCTTCGAGATTGTTTCATTTGTGATGGAATAGAGCTACTTAGTCGATATATTGGAGAAATTAAATACATTGAATCTTCAACTGCAAAGAGCAAATACACATATGTTGGATAACAGTGATAAATTTAATGCTTTTTGTAGAAAATGGAATTCTGGAGCAGAAATTTAAAGCAATAAAACCCCTCCGACTCCTACGGGAGTCAGGATGTACTTATTCTAGTTTGGCTCTTTCATTCATCTTTTCTAAAGAATACTCTGTATTTAAACCATTCATCTCAAACATATATATTAATAATGGTGATCATAAAAATTCTCATCTGCCTAAGAGTTGAGCGTGGGATGATGGTGGCGATGTGGAGGGAACTTACGTCCCTTTTTATTGAGTATATTTATACGTCTTTATATAGGATTCATGTAAACGGATGTCTCTTTCTTTACTCCAGATCCCTTTTTGTCATCTTTCATTCATTCTTTTTCATTATCGGTTCTGTGGTTACACGGATAACTATTAGATTCTAAGGATCTGTAAATTTAGTGAATCCCAGTTCTTTTTTTTAAAAAAAGAGCAGTGTTTTGACCGATTTTGGGAAATCCCTACGTTGTCTGGCGGGGCCGCATAATAATCCTAATTACTGAAGTTCCAATCGTATAATGGCTGTTATATTAATAATCGTGCTTCACAAATTTCTAAAAGTTTCACATTTTTTTTTCGGAGAACATTTTCTAATTCCCGTAGCTCTTCTACTATTTATTATCTTCTTTTACCATTTCCGTTTCTTCTTTGTTTTTCTTATTTCTTTAATTCTTTTTGTATAATAAACCACAAATCTATCTTAACACCGGTTTTCAAAATATGTAAGTTTTTTTTAAATTTTTAAAAGAAAAGAAAGTGATTAAATTTGCACTTTCGTTTTTTTTTTTTTTGTTTTATTTAACTTAACTTTAAAATTTCTGCCCCTTATATCTGTTGGATTTATCCATGCAATCACGAAATCTTTCTTTCATCTGTATGAACCAATTAATGTTCAAAAATCCTCTTCCGTCAATCTTTTTCAATGTATATGTATTTAGCAAAAATAAATCTGAAGTTAGCGAATGTAATAATGTCTACAGCCTATAAAACATTTTCACGTTAAAAATGTTTAGTGTCAAATCATTTATTTAACAATTTTCTTTTTAAGAAAAGCAAAAAACATACCGTGAAATCTAAGTTAGATAGAGTGATTAGAAAATAAAATGAGAGAATTGAAAATAGTATTGTGTGAAAAAACTATTAAAGAAAAAAACATACTTTATTATTACTATGATGTTCATTCTAAATTTAAATGAAATAGTATTTTTACCATTTTCCATATCACTATGCTACATACCAAACGAAAAATTTGAATTCCAATGACAAAGAGACAGCTATTTAATGACGGAAAACCCCTACTTTTCTTTATATCAATTTTGAACTCTATATATAAATATTTAATAATAAATAATAATAATAAACAATTTTAATAAACAAATTAACAATATTATAAAAAAAAGTGATTGGGTTTGCAAATAAAAGTTGGTACATAATTCATGAGCGTGGCTTACGATTTAATTGCTTCGTTTTATGATCACTTGTGCACGATAATAGCATAACACGATTGCTAATTTTCATAGATACGTTTTAGGAGATTGCAAAGCATAAATGAGAATTAAATATAAAAGCAGAAAATAATGTATCCATAATTATTGCAAACGATGATTTACAAATATTTACGTAACACACACACACACACACACACACACACTATATATATATATATTCATCTATTATAATTATCTGATAAAATCAATTTTATTATTATTATTACTAGATGATAAATTTTCATTAAAGATATACTCTTAACGGTACGTACGTACGTCACACGTAAGCTATTAACAATTAAGGTTCTGATTAAACCTACTAATTTTATAGCATTACTTTATTTAAAATGATGCATAACAAAAACCAATCGAGATATTAATGAAATATAAATCGATATATATTAATAACAACATAATAATTAAAATATTTATTTTTAA
Organism: Lycorma delicatula; assembly: GCF_047948215.1. Taxonomy (NCBI): domain Eukaryota; kingdom Metazoa; phylum Arthropoda; class Insecta; order Hemiptera; family Fulgoridae; genus Lycorma; species Lycorma delicatula. Next base: position 162,668,348 of record NC_134459.1, on the reverse strand, counting down.
ATATTATACAAAACATTTTAATTTATGTATCACCATCATCAAATGGTTATCTGCCCTGAGACAGGTCTTTTTCTTCAGAACCGTCTCTATTTTCCTATTCCCAGCTAAACTTTCAATATCCTAATCTATTTCCGGTATTCCAACTTTGCTCCTTCTAGTACTCTCTTATCAAATTAATTATTTTTCTCTAATATGTCCCAGTCAGTTAGTTTTCCTATTCTGAATTTTTCTCATTAAGTTTCTAATCTCGTTTACTCTCTTCATTACTTCTTTCTCTGTCCATTTAATCATCTCCAGTTCTCTTCGACCGTATTTCCAATTCCTCAAGCCTTTTATTCTCCTTTTTCTTAATTTTCATTAAAAAAAAACACTTCAGATATAATTCACAAAATATTTTTTCAACTGAAATTCCATTTTATAACATAATATCTGTTTCTATCTGTTAAATGATTCCTTAGCCATTGGTATTCTCATTCTAATTTCCTGGTAAACTTTTACCACTTTTTTTTAAATTTTAATATTTTGCTTTATTTTATCGTTGGTAGCCATTAGTTTTATATACTAACTATAGATATTTTTTTGAAAAAATGAATGATGAAATAACACTCGCTAGATTTAAATTCAAAATTGAACGAGTTGTCTCACGTTCGAACATTTCAAAATACCATCCAAAAAAATTTGCGGGATTATATTCCTGTTTAAATATTTATGTACGAGTATATTTCCTTTGTATTATTACTCTATCTTTCGTATGTTATTGTATTCTCTGTATTTGTATAAAAAAACTTTTGGTATTTAATAAATAAATAAATATTACAATAATGATTTTTTTCGTATGAATTATATATAACGTTTGAATTACGCGGTTGGAACCTGTATCATATTAAGGGACATTGTGAAACAGATTTTCATCATGATACAGGTGTTCACCCATTCAAAAGTTTATTCGTTTCACCCTCTGACCGATCGGAATTGGTATATTTTTTATTTTAATCCGATTTAGTACTTAGGAAGGGTTCAGCTAGTGGTGAACTCGTCATCCCAAATCAGCTGATTTCGAACTCAAGATTTCGAAAGTTGAAATTCTAGTAAAGGCAGTTACTTTTAAACGGATTTGAATACTAGATCGTGGAAACCGGTGTTCTTTTGGTGGTTGGGTTTCAATTAACCACACATCTCAGGAACGGTCGTCCTGACGCGGTAAACGACTAATGAATGTATACATCATTCATACTTATCATCCTCTGAAGGATACCTTACGGTGGTTCCAGAGACTAAACAGAAAAATAGAGTAGTTAGGAAGGAAAGGTTAATTTCAAAGAAAACCGTAAGTAACTAAGTTTGCATAATTACACTGTTAATCCTTTTATTAATTATGTCGGATTCTGAAGAAGAAATGTCTTTACCGATCGATATTAAAGAAAAGGCTGAACTTATGACTATCTATTGCACAGAAATATATTGTGTAATTTTTTTTGAAGAATTAAAAAAAAAAATTTGGAACAATGTATTCTATCATTGATTTAAATCAGTAATCCCAATATTTTCTCAGCCGTAAAAAAAAAAAACGATGCATTTCTCTATAATGGCCATTAATGCACTCTTAGGAAATTTACGACACTCGTCAGTGCTAGAGTCGTAATTTATTTTGAACTCGTGCATTAATGGCTGTCATTAAAGGCTCTTTGCATATGAAACTACTTATTATACTGTTATATTATACTATTATATAATACTATATATAGTTGCTAAAATTTTATATCTAAATGGAATGATAATAAAATAATTTAAAAAGAATTAAAAAGTTTTTTAAAAAGACGCTATCATTCAGCCACGGAGATTTTATTAATAGGTATTTAATTAACATGAAAAGAAACTTAACGTTAGCGTATCTTATTACTTGAAAAAAAAAGAATACATAACTTTATTTTGAAATTGAACATCCACCAAATCAGTATCAAGCCAGCTACGCATAATGTTCAGAAGGAATGCAATGTTTTGTTTATATTCCCTACTGTATACTCTTTATTAGAAATACAAAATACTGAATTATTAAAACAGAATACTGCTTTATATTATATTTTAACCATCCAATTCAGAAACATCGTATCTATATCAAAATATACGAAAAAATTATGTTTTTTGAACGCTAGTAAATAATATTTGATTTTTATAATGAGTGTTATTGTACAGTATAAAACCTTAAAAAAATACCCAGTTATTATCAAAATAAAACTAGACAATACAAAATTCAGTACTGTACAAACTATAAAATTAAAAAAAAAAAAAAGATAAGTTAATTATTTACATTTATTTATCTATCTCACGCTTTTTTTATGACGCATTAAAAAATACCTACGATACAAAAGGTATTAGTTAAGACCTGATTCCTCTGAGAGTAATGTTGTCGACTCAAAAAACCAGTCTCAGTTGTAAACAGACTGAAGGTGTCGCTTGTAAATCTAAAAATTTCTTGCCCTTATGCAAACAAAATATTTGTAAAGAAGACAATGGAAAACCACTTCAATTCTCACTTTCCTTAGTAAAATTGGTATTTGGATATTTGTCTTCTTGATAATTTTCTATCAAGTTTTAAAATGTTTTATAAAACGATCAGGTCAAAAATAATGTTTTTTGTTTAGAGAAAATTTTATTCGTTGTAGAAGGAGTTTACAAACCTATCTTGATCTCAGATCTTAAATTTGTAGTTTTTTCCTGATCATAACCATAAAAAAAAACATTACAATTCACATTTTAGAACACAAAACAGTTAACCATCCCCAAAGAGATCTGCGAAACACAACATATAAATGAAAAATAAACAGTGTTTTAGCGTTTGAAAATTAAACTTAGGGAAATAAAAATTTAAAAAAAATGCAAAATGAGTGTAAAATTCTATTCTCTGGGTACTTTCACTTAATAAAAAGGTTATCCAAAAGACAATTCTAAATTTAAAACAGACATGTTTAAAAAAAAAAAAATCTGATGTGGGCACCACATGACTTACTTGTACGCCTGTTAGATTACATATACAACATGTACATAAAATGAAAATTACATAAAATTTTATTTCATTAATAACTTCTGATATTTTTCTTTTTTTTATTGCTATTATTGAAGAATTATTATTTATCGTAAATTTTTTTTATATTGAAAGGTTAATAATTATTGATAAAGTAATTTATTTAAATTACAGGAAAAAAAGTCCTTGAGAAAAAGTCTATTCAAACCGATGTGCCTTCCTCTTGATCCAAATGTTTCATTAATTAAACTTTTATTTGTTTACAACTCTGGAAGCAATGAAAATAAGTACCACTACTATATATCGTTGAAAATCTCTCAATGAGGGATTATTACTGCAGTTAAGAAAAAGTCAAAAATCCAAATTTTTTGGACACACTTGGTTCAGTCGATTGCAATCAAAAGGGAAGGTGCAAAACTAGATGTTACAAAACTCCTAAATCCAAAATTTCAACATATTACTATTAATCGTTTTTGTGTTATGCGAGATACAGATAACAAGCTTACGTACACCGAAACTAGTCAAAATGAATTCAGGAGGAAACCGAGAAAGAAAAACAACAGACGGAAAAAAATGAAAAAAATATTGGGAAAACAAAAGAAGTTCCAACGATTATGCAAACGTGATTCTTAGTGGTCCGGATGAAGAAAAAAAGATCATATTTCAGAAATTATTCTGACACCTTTAAAAACTTAAAAACTACCTTATCTACTACAGTTTAAAATTTTCATATCCTAAACATTCAAAAAAGGATATCGACCTTAACTTAGTAGTTATCCTGGAGTATTAACTAGCAATATGAGAATCCAGGAGTTTCCCTAGTTTTTCCCTATAATAAATATAAATTAAAATATAAATGGACAACTTTTTACATTTCTGTCAGCTGCTTTTAACTGATGATTCGGAAAGAGAAACGCCAAACCTATTACATAATATTCTTAATCGTACTTTGAGTTTAGTTTTCTTAGACAGCTTCATGCCTCGGTTCATTAGCTGGAATATATCTACTAAGTTATCTATTTAATATTCCGAAACATATGGACATTCGATGATATTAGTATATGTATCGTAATACCTCATGTAACGCTTGGAGTACATTTCATACGGGAGGAGATATCCAACCACGACGAAATAATGAAACAAATTTTGCATACTCCTCACCAAAAAAAATCCCTTTTGGTTGCCGGAAGGTGGAGACAGATTTCACCGGTGCTAACAAGGGGGACAAAAAAGATTTCCACCTTAAAGTTGCAAAAATCATCAAATTTACTCAATACAATAATGGTTGCATGTGAAAAAAGTTTCATATGTTTAGCATACAACAAGCCCCATCTTGTTACATTTCCAGCAATATTTTGGTTATCCCTTGCCTTAACGGTCAGTCATATCAAAAATTGTTACAGATAAAAAGTTTAGGTAATGTTTAGAGGACTAACGAACATTTTAAACCGATTCAATACTGTGTCTATTACGGGAGGTATGATTTTTTATTTTGTCTTCGAAACCCCATTTTTTCCACCTCCTGGGGCAATGGTTGGTGAAATAAAAAAAAATTACTTGATAGGTTTTAGGCCCTTATCCAAAGAATAGTAGAAATTTTAAACGAATTCAGTATTTTACTTAATAAGAAAGATACAGCAATATTTTTTTCGAAAAAGCTCCCCACTTCCACCCCCACGGTCTGATTTTGCCCATTAACGAAATCGACCGAGATTTTGTTCCGTTATATTTTATGTACCAATTTGAAACTGACATGCGCAAAATTACGGCAGTTATCGTATTCACAAGGAAATGAAATATTGTTGCCGAATGGCTTCGATAGCATGTGGCATTTACTAACCTTATTATAGCCCTGAAAATGGTCGTCTTTTTCATCGATTGTCTTCGACAGCTGGTTGTAATTTCTAACCTTACGGTAGTCCTGAGAAGGGCTATTGTCGTCGAATAGCTTCGACGGTTCGTAATTCATAACCTTGTGGTGGCTCTGAAAATGATCATTTTTTACGTTAGCTCTGAGAAGAGCTGTTGGGTTGGGAAGCTGGTCTCCGGCGAAATCGGGGAATTGCGACTTGTCCATTGAAGTCAGACCGACTGTACCCTCAGCGGCAGTTGGGTCCCCACTACTGCGTGGCAGTGGTAACCCCTACAACCCCTACAGCCCCGCAGCGTAGGGTCGGCGTCGGTCGTCCTTCGCTAGCGCGGCCGAGGCGGTTCTCCTCGAGCAATCCCAGCAATCCCCCGCAATCCCTTCTGCAGGTGGTAATCGACGATGAATTGAAAATTCACTCTTGTGCACGCTCTTTTACTGGAGCCTGAGAGAGGTGGGGGCAACAGCGCCGCTATGGTGGGAGAACTGCGCGGTCATCTGCGCTGCGGTAGTGATGCTTGTATCAGTGCGTCCGTATACAGTGCGCATCTAAGTTGCTATACCGTGTTCGGCCGCCGATATTAAATTATGCATATATGTGTTAACAACATGTCAACTTTTGATCTGACGGTGGTTTTGGGATCTGGGTGATGTGAAACGCGAAGATATATCGAACGTTTCCGAAGTCGAATCATGGTACCCATTACAATAGGTAGCTTTCTTATGAAATCTACATAATATTCTAATTTGGTAAAAAAACAACCCAAAAAATGTAAACACCTTGTCTGACCGTGAACCACTCTCAGTTTAGAGCCATCAATTGAAGTTTGTATACGTGATTATAAAGAGCTAAGAAATGTCGAAAATTCTTACTTGCATATCAAATTATTGTAAAATATTTGGTACTTTTAATTAAGAGATAAATCAAACTATAAACCGCATTCATAGAAGAGAAAATATCCACAAAAAAATAAAAATAAAAGGTTTGAGATCACTCTTAAAGAACATACGCTCAACTCAAACGCCAATAATTCCACAGTAGTAATATGAATAGCAGTAAAATATTCGTGACTAGTATCTTACAATTACACACAGAGAATATTGACAGCGGTACATCTAATCAGGAAAAATAGTGAAAATATATTATTTGTTAAAGAAGTTAAAAGAACAGTATTCCTTGATCCATCATTTTTATGTATCCATCATTTCACGATTCAAATAATGTAGAACGTGACAAAATAGTTTGGTTAAAGAAATTGTAAATGTAGTATGTTGTATACAAGTAACTAATCACACAGCTTCAAGTTTAAAGTTTAAAATGATTATACATAATGTTTCTAAAATGGTGGGCTGGCTATAGTTTTTCGGATTGTACTTTTAAAACTAAACAAAAAATATCCTTAGGAAAAATAGCAATTTCTCCTTCGTTCTTCCCCTACCCACCATTTTGTTATTTTTGTGTAAAAATTTATACCTCAAGTTCGGTTAGAGGAATCACATTAATATTTGGTAAGCGCCTTAGTAATAAAGTTTTAAAACTTGCGAAGAATCAGGACAATATACGTTAAATAGCAATCAGGAATTTACGATAAATTGAAAAAATAATAAATTAAGGAATTCTGCTTCCATTAATTTTTATAAATTTATAATTTATTATTAATAATTTTATGTAAAATAACCTGATTTTTAAAAACGGGTTGCTTGTAAATAAATTTAATTAAAAACAAGCACCTGAAGCGAAGCAGTAATTATAATCCTTTCCGAATGAAAAAAAACATTAACAGTCAAAAAAAAATCCTATTTAGCCTTGATATTTAAAGGTAAATTAAATTCAGTGTAACAACCAAACCGACATAGCTTAAATTTCCAAAATTGAATTCTAGAAACTTACAACTCTTTGTTAAGATGCGCGCCTTAAGATGTAACCTAAATTTAACTTACAGTTCTCCTTTGTATTCTCAAGATAAACTTCTGTTGGTCGCTTTGTTAACATCGTAGTGGCGCAAGATCGATGCGATTCCTTGATTAATTTAATTAAATAGATTTTATTTTGAAATTAATAATAAAATAAGGGTGGAAAATTTTTTTAATTATTCTACTTTTCTGTTATATCAAATTTAAACTATTTTAAAAGATCATGAAATATTTTGTTACAATCCTTGTTAGAAAAAAGTCATTATAGTTCGCTTTGATTTATCAACGACTTCAAATCTTTTTTATATCTTAAAACCTCTGTTATAACATATCCACTCGTTAGATAAAGAAACCGCAGGATAAAAAAAGAACATTAAAAGAAACAAAAACGTTTCTCTTAATTATCTTACATTAAAATAATTACTAACTTAGCTACTTAGATACTTTACTTCAACGCCTTCTGGTAGCAAAGATTGATGACTTAACTTACAAGAAAACATAAAACTCATTATTCTTAAAACTCTTTTTTTTCTAAACAATGAAGATTTATCTAGGTAGTTTTAACCCAAATTAAGTAGTAAAAAAATATATATAAATAATAAAAAAACTAAACTGTAGTAACGGATGATCAGGGCTATGTAATTATAGCTAAAAATCGGCTTATAAAAAAATTCACATGGTGAAAGAAAACTGTAAAATTCTACTTTTTTTTAAAATTAGATTAAATGGAAAAAAATCATAAATATAAGAGTGTTTTCATACAATTGTGAGATTCATGCACCATTAACACCGCCGTAACCCATATTACTGTTGAAAGAAGTGCGTCATAATTCCAAATAAAATATTCTTAAAAGATATTTTCAAAGCGAGTTATTTAATTCCCTATTTAAAAAAGTAAAAAAAAAAAATAAACATTAAAATGTATTACTTCTTTGGATTTTGTAAGCCGAATATAAAAATAATTCCTCTTTATTCCCCTGAAGTTAGAAAATATTACTATTAGAATAAACTAGGAGTAAAAAATTATAAATTCGTAGAAAAATGTTTAACGATTCACATTTAACCACAGTTTTTTTATTATATATTTACGAATCAATAATAAATTGCATTCTTTAGAAAAAAAAATGTAACATTCATATTTAAAAATTTTATAAAAGTACATAAAGTTGCATTATTTGACAATTGAATATAAATTTTCACGTAGGGTAAAAAACTAATCAACATATGATCATACGTTTAAGATAAAACACTAATTATTCAATTGTTTTATTCCACAGAATTAAACTTTCTTTTTCAATGATTTTTTTGTAAAGTATTTTAAAGGTAAAGACACGATGATATAAAATTCTCAATACTATAAAATAATTTTTATTTTTATTTTTTTAAATAAAATATACATATATATATATACTAGCGGACCCGACAAACGTTGTCCTGACGCGGCATTATTCTGTAATAAATGCATACACAAAAATATAAGTTAACTTAATTAAGTTAAAATTAGCAGGAATGTGTTCTAAATTTCATTAAAATGACTATTAGTATGATATTATCAGTTTGTGATTGTTGTATTATTGTAATGGGTTTATTGATTAATTATGTGTAGTATGGTTAATATTTATATTTACTAAATATTGAGATATCCGATGAAAATTGAATTAAAAAATCGAAACGTCGTAAAATTAATAATTAGTGTAATTAATAAATTTTCATCCACATTACTATTAATTTTCACTTATCATTCTAAAAAAGTACCTCCTACATATTTTTTTTTTTTTTTTTTTTTATTTAATAATTTTGAAGTTTCATAACCATGTAACAGCTTAATAAATTAATTAATAAAAAAATTAAAGCACTGTAAAAAAGCAACGTAGTTAAAATTTTAGTAGAAATTTTTATCATTTTTCGCATTCTTTATTTTAACATCTATTTTTACCAAATTTTAGATAATTGTAAATTAAAAATAAATTTTATTAAATAAAATTAATTAGCTAAAACATTATAAATTCAATGTTTTAAATATACTTTAAACTATATTATAAGTAACTTATATTTTAATTTTATAAATGTTATAATTTATTTTACAAGCTTAAATTTTTATTTTCAAAGCGCCGTTCAATACTTCATAAGTTACATAGAATCAAATGAGAACTGACAATTTAAATTTGTAGGTTAAGTTGATTGTTATTGAATGCACGTGCATACATCATTAAAATTCATGAAAAATCATGTAAAATACTCACTTCAATACTGCACCTTACAAATTTGCACAATGTATATTTTTTAATTAAACTTTAAAACGTTATTTCAATAAATAATAATATAATATAATATTCTCCATAAGCGCGCAATTCTAGCAGACTCGGCAATGCTTCGCTATTGATAGATCTGAATATACATACAAATTAAATGACAACACAATTTAAAGTTTCATAAAACCTTAAAAACCGAACATTAGCAATTTAACAAAATTTAACCTTTCACTTTATAAAAGTCAGGACGTAAATAAATCCAAATAGCAAAACAACACACTACCTATCGGATTTAATTCACACCACTCTCTAATCACAGTATTCGGTGGAAAATAATTTTTTAACGAAAAGTGTTGTGGCTGCAAAATCATTACAATTGATACTGAACATTAAGAAACTTGCAAAACATTACGGAACCTTAAAAAATTTCACCTTTAACTTTATAAAATTCAGAATGTAAATAAATCCAATTGTCAGAACATTACTACCTATCGGATTTAATTCAAACTATTCTCTAAATACGAATTTTAATGTAAGAACAACACTAAGCTACGACGCAAGTAACTGATATACGAAAAAGCAACAAAATAAAAAAAATTCCTGGAATCCGATCGCAGCACCAACTACCGGGTTTGACTGATAAACCAAAAAATAAAAAAATAAAAACTTCTAAAACGCGATCGCAGCTCTCCCTACCGGACCCACACGCTGCCTACCGGACCCAATTGTGAACCTTAACCATCCCAAGATCAACAACACATAAATAAATTTAAAAAACATTTTCACTTCAATACTGTACCTTACAAATTTGCACAATGTATATTTTTTAATTACACTTTAAAACGTTATTTCAATAAATAATAATATAATATTTCTCAATACAAGCACAATTTTAAACGCGATCGTAGTGCAGCCAAAATCAGTTGTTATTTTGTTTACTATTGCAACGGCCATACGGGCTCTTTGTGATTGGTCGTTGTGTTTGACAGTGGCCATCTTGCATTGATCTGATTGGTTTTCCTTTGTTTACATTTCCATCTGATTTATTAGCCTCTTATTTATTAAAAAACTGTATTATCGCGATTTTTTGTAACACAATAATAACACAAAATTACGAAATATTTTTCTCAATTTGATCGCAGCACCAACTGTCGGGACAAACTAAAATTAAAATAGAATATTATTGAATATTCGATACTGCGATGGTAGTGCAGTCTGCCGGATCCAATATAAAACATTCCTAATCAACAACTACTTATAAATAAAAAATTAATTAAAAAAAAACATTTTCCAGTGGGCCAAATTGTGAATCTAAATCATTCTCGAATCCCCTTGAACACACACACAAAATTTCATCAAAATCAGTCCAGCCGTTTAGGAGGAGTTCACTTTCACACACGCACACAAGAAATATATATATAAAGATATACACATATATTTATGACTAGCAGATCCGGCAATGCTTCGCTATTGCTAGATTTGAGTATATATGTCGATTAAATAAACACAATTGAAAGTTCGATAAAACATTAACAAAATTAACACTACGGAACTTCACAAAATTTCCTCTTTTCCTTTCTCTTTTACCCTTTCTCCCTTTCTTTTTTCACACTTTCCCCATTTTCATTTTTACCATATTCCCTTTCCCCATTTCCACCTTTCCTCTCCCTTTCCTTTCCTTCCCCTATTTCTCCTTCCTTTATTTCCTTTCCTCTTCACCCTTTCCATTTCCTTTCTCCCGTTCTTCCTTTTTCATTTTCCCCTTCTTCCCTTTTACCTTTTTCGGTTTTCCCTTTTACGATTTTCCCTATTTTCTTTTTCCGATTTTTCCCTTTATCCCCGCGCGTAAATCGGTTCAGTAGTTTTTTTAGTCTAAAGTGGACACACATATCGGAAACACTGAAATGGAATCGTAAAATATTTAGTATAGCGTGTGTCGCTATTACGTCCAACATATAGGACTGTTTTTAACGAAAGCATGTTTTTACCTGTCATAGGTAAACATCTTAGGTATATAAATAGTACGTACATAAAAACACGCGTATTTCAAATGCAACGTTATGCCAAAATTTCAAAGTAATCCGTGAAGAAGTTTCGGAGATTTAAGACTTTGAACAAACATACATTTACATTTTTATTCATGTAGATAATTCTTAATTATTCCATTAGAGTAGTATTTACTCTTAATCATCATTATACTCGTACTTACTTCAGAAGTAATACACTATGATATAAAATGGTAATCAAAAGATTATTACTCAAAATTAAAATATCTTTAAAAAATTTATTAAATCAAATATCTTTAACAAGTTATTATTAATAATAATAATAAAATAATTATTTTTAGTAATTATATAACGATATTTTAATTTTTACCATTTCTCTTACCAGATGATAATACCATTGCACGTGTACCTGATTGCGGATAAAACAGGTTTTATCCTGTTTTTAACAGATTTGTAATGTGATATTTCACCGTCACTTAATTTTAATTTAATTATGATTTTGAATTATGAATTTAATTTAATTTAATTATGAATTTTTTATGTTTCTATATTTTTTCTTAAATTCTATTCTATATTTTTTTTTTTACTTCATTTTATTTTGTCTAATTTTCATATTAATTATTGCTTAAATTTTATAGGAGTACCAGCTGCAGGACGTGCTTACGGTTCGTCTCCGTAGCTAGGCCCTTCGGTCATGGTCTCGGAAGGCTGTTTTATTAGGTATCCAAAATTGATTACTTCTTGCGTAAACATTTATTTTTTTTTTTGATTGATGAAAATTAATCAAGGCGAAGGCAAAAAAAAATATCAGCAAATCTTCCCAATTAAATTTGGTTAGATCGGTTTAGGCATCTTTTAAAGATTGCACTTTGTCAACATTTTCATGAAGTTCCAAAATATTCATATGCAAATTCACTCAATACGAGAGCTGGAAGCTTAAATAAAAATTAGATTAATTAATTTATAATTTATATATTGTATTCAATTTACGAAACAAACGATCGTACGTAATACGAAACAAATCTTGAAACATAATCTTGAAGATCACCATGAAAGCTTGTTGTCAAATCCATTCTGAGATCCGTCATAAAATTATTTTTTACCTTTTAGTGAGTTTAATTTAAGAGAGGTTTTAAAAAGTTTTTTTTATATATTTCTTTATTTTCTACTTTTAGTCTTCTTAAGTTTATACTATAAAGCTGCGCTTAGCGCACAGGTTGCATATTTACTGAAAGATCGGATCGAGTGAGTGCAATCAAAACATAGGGCTAAACGGTTTAATTCCGGATAACCAAATCCGGTCGGTCAAGAGTGTATCCGATGCATTAAACAGTTAGCAATCGACCTGTTGATATATATGCCTTTTGAATAGTGAAAATCGCCAATTTCCGAACGGCGCCACGGGGCACTTGAAAACATTATCAACCGACAGGTACCACTGGAAGCGGATAGTGTCAAAGAGGAGGGTCAAAAAACTTTTCAGAGGGCTACGATCGACCATTTTTGAGATATTAGCGATTTCGTCCGAAAATTCGGATCCGGTTAAAAAGTACTACATTTTCCCAAAACTTCTGTAGCTACTGTACAGAATTTCTAGTAGCAACTGTATACCCTAATAAATATTTCACTTGTTTATAAAACTAAAAGCGTGTTATCATGTAACTAAAGTCGGTTGTTACAGTAGATAGAGACATTTTGGTAATATTATTTATTTCAAACGTGTGCGAATTTTAGATCCAAATTTACCGAAACAAGCTAGGTTATCTTTCACTAAGAAAATATGCATGTAAACGAGGTTGCATAAGTTCAACGGGCAGTTTTTCTACTTAGCAACTAAGGGCATCTTAACGAAAACGTTGCTAAAGTATGTTATCAGGAGCAAACCTGTATGCAAAATTTCAGAGCCCATGGATAATCGGAAGTGCTTCAAAATTCGACCGAAAGGTTCCGTACTATAAATCTCACACACATAGTCCAAGAGCGGGTTAATATAAGAGTGCTAAGAATATATTAACATATATTTCGCATACATAAAGATACATAGTAATATAACAAGTATTCACCTGACCACCACGAGACATGTACTAACGAATCGGGATTTTCTGCTAGTGATCGATACATTTCGGTGCTAAGCTAAGGGCTACGGACACACACACACACACACACACACACACACACACACACAGACACACACAGAGAGAGAAAGAGAGAGAGAGATAATGAGCAAGAGAGACATACAAATGCCGTTTATTAGGGTAAGATTTTAACACCAACGGAAATTAAAATCTAGACGGATTTTTACTGATTACAGTTTAATCTCTATTTGGATCTTCTATCAAATTTTTTATTTTTAAGTTACATTTGATGGATTTTTGCTGACTATCTCGGCCTAGGTTTGTCCTAAATGACATGTATTTCATGTGGCAGTGATATTTCTTACCGGGAGTGGACCTCCGATGATCCGATTGACGGAGTGATACATGTTATTTATTCCTCCTGACGATTCTTAAAGTGATTTTCTATATATATAAATTTATGATTTTCTATATATATAAACCTTTCTGTCCCTGGGTTTAGTAAGATAAGGAACATCTACAGTGGATGGTAGGATTACGTTCAAAAAATTATTATCATTATTGCGATTAATCAATAAAATTTAAATTTTACATTTTAAAGATACATAATTTGATCCCAAAATTTAAAAAAAAAAATTACCTACAATAAACTGAGAAAATGTTAAATAAATATAAAGAACAAAGTAAAATGTTTTAGTTATTCAACAACAGCTGTGGTCTGTTACAGATCATAAACTATTTCAATCCCTATGATACCACCAGTTGCCGTAACGATTCACTGTTTTATGCATACTCAACATCTACGATGCCGAGAAAACTAATTTACTAATAGACAACATTAGTAAATTTTTAAATTTCAGAAACCATTAAAATAATAAAATTCCATTTAGGCTTTTTTCCTAATAATAAATTAAATAATTATTAACTGAATTATCAAGTCTAAATGAAGTAGAATTCCATATTTTTAATTTCCTTTTTTTTTAAATTAAAAATCCTTTATTCAGAAAAACAAAATGTTAAATATTTATTCAGATAAATATTTATCTGTAATTGAATATACAGATATAAATTTATAATTATTCTTTAGTGCGTCATTAGAATAAGTAATAACAAATTCCTACGATTAATTAATACTAACGTGTTAAAATAAAAAGCAGTTGAAATAAGTATACAGAGTGAAAAATTTGAAACCTCCAAGTTGTTTTAGTTAATAAAAATTCGATAAGAAGGTATATATATATATATATATATATATATATATATATATATATATATATATATATATAACTTTCCTCGCTCAAGCCAAACAAGTTGAAAAAAATAAGCCTATTTAAAAAAAAAACCAGCTTATCTTATTCGAACCGAAACAAAATAATAAAATTTTACAAAATATTTAATTAGATATTACTAAAATCGTAATTTCTTTCATACCATCTTTATGATAACTTAAAGACATTTAATATTGTATTCACTCATCTAAATATAATATTTGAACATGAAAATAAAAACGAAGATTATAGCTCTAATTATAAATAATCAATTACCGACAAATATAACTTTCGTTCGTTAAAAAAATGTCGTTTTCATTTTTAAAACTCCCTCCAACGTTATTATTATTATTATATATAATTATTATTATTATATATACATACGTACATGCGTAAAAGTACTGTTGCAGAGATAAACACAATTTCCGTCGAGTTTTAGACTTTATGTAAACAAATTCGAAAAAAGTTTATTTTGTAACGGTAATAAAAATTTCACAATGCGATTGGTTGACACTTGCTAATATCAAACGGGTTATACGTGTCCATCCCTATGACTGGTAAACAATTTATTTTGTGACTGGTTGAGATATACTGTTAACATCGTTCAGAACTGAGATTGGCTTCCAATCCAAGAATTACGTACTGCGATTGATTTTAATCGTTATAAATATGGGAATTTTTGGGTCGGTCATTTTGTGATTACTTAAGTGGATGTATTCTGATTTGTTGAAAGTCAGTGTATTACAATTAGTCTGAACAAATCAGAATTGGATTCTTTGAATTAGTTGCTTGTTGGGGGCCTGATAATCTGTGATACGCTAGGTAATTGGGTTTTGCGATCGGATAATGTCTACCGAGTTCGGTTTTTCAGAGCAATAATTGTTACTTGTAGTCAGGACAATGATTTATTCTGTCTTCGCAAATTTTTTCGCTGTTGCAAATAAACGAAATTTCAATGTTTTAAAAAAATTTTGTATAATTTTTCATTAAATTATTGTTGATATGGTAATCTTTTAAATTTATTTGTAGTACACAGCCAATATAGTTTCAAACGACACGCTCGCGCACATGCACACAAAAACACAAACACTTTTGTGACTCCGTGTATACAATTTCCGTTTTTCGATGTAAATATATGCGATTGAATTACAAAGGATAGAAGAATACAAAAACGATAGCAGTACGAAATAAATAAAAGAAGGATCCTAAACGATGGTATTTCAATAAACAATTTATTTATAAAAATATCAACCCCCAAAAAAATAAAAATATTTGAAAATACTCAAAGTACGATTTATAATGAAAACTTTGACTACGGTTTTTTCCAAATTAACATAACGGTAGATTGTAATGCGTTAGCATTAACACATTCTTGTTCATATCATTAAAGATGTGACAATTACAGCCAGCTCACGATTATTCGCGGTAACAACCGGGAAGAGGACCGCGGATAATACAAAATCATAGCAAAATCGCGGTTGATCCAAAACTAATATTTAATAAAGTATTATGTGTTAAAGTGACATACAAGTGACGCACAATTAAGTTATATCTGTAAATAATAAAATAAAATTACACTGCACTACTCTATTACGTACCTGATAAAAGTAATATCTAGAAGTTTATTCAAAATACGTATTAACATATTAAAAATTGTTCACTATCACTAATATTGTACGTAAATCGATTGTACATACAATAGTGATGAGTTAACAAATGCTTCGTTTTTTTTACCTTAACTTGGTTCGGCAATTCTTCTCACGGAACCAACATCTGTTTAATGTATCAGCGGGCAATATTACAGAAAACGATTGTTAAACGGACCTGTTACCTTTACTAAAAGGATTTCTTTTAGCCCCTTTCTGGATTACTCCGACATTTTGTATTACTTTCTTCTTAATTAGCAGGAATCCGTTACTTAGGTTTGCTGTACCGGTCTTGTTACTATATATATATATATATATATAATATATATATATATATATATTTATCGTATACGGCATTAATTTGAGCGTACTATGTTTCAACTTTGATGTAGTCTCGTAATTTATATATTAAATACGTAAAACTGGATTGGTTTTTTTCCCTGAAAACCAAAGTTAAAAGTAGTTCATTTGTTGTAAATATATTTCTTTATATTCTTTTGCAAAGTGTTTCTGTTGTCAATGTATGAAAAATGTTATCGGCTTGTCCTGGTAGTAATTTTTTTACAATGAATGAATAGTAAATTTAATTACTTTGAGCAAAAACTTAATTAAATTTATTACAGTACCGTGGTAATTAATATTATTGTTATTATATTTTGTATTTTTTATGACTCTGTTACCACAACTGTTCAGTTAGCTGCGTCATTAGACGTAAATATATAAAATTTATTGTCCACAACAAACGAATGTAGCAATGAGTCTTGGCCCATCCTTACTTCCGCAGGCACTATTTTTAACTCTGTTGCATTCATTAATCTAACAGTGTCGCGATAATTTATTTGCGTTCTGCTTTTAAGTACATTTTACTGCTATATTCCCCGAGTAAATAATTCAATATGCTTAATTTAATTCAAATTTACATCTAAACTATAAAGAAATCATAATTCCAAACTACATAAACTTTGATAAAATAATCTATTGTCGCGGACAACTTAATTTTGTAACAATTTTTACAATTTTTTGTGGTAAAATATAATTAATGTCAGCTTGAAATAATTTAATGAGATTTAATTAAAATGCTTATGTCTATCATCGAAACCTTTAATGACAAATTTCTAAACACAAAAGTTTCAATTTTTAAAATTGAACTCTTGAATTATTTAACTTAATCATAGACACCGGTTAAAACCAACCCATTTTTTAAGACTGACATCACGTAAAGTATTAATAAAACTACAAAGTGAATAATAATGTTTTTTTTTTTTGTTTTTTTTTGCCTCCATATCTCCCCTTTTAGCCGTCCATAACCTACCGCTGAAATAAAAATTTAGGAAGGTAGAACGACCTAGACAGTGAGAAAGTTCAACAGAATAGTTTAAACCTTAATATGCTGCACAAAAAAATAAGAAGAAATACGTATGTTTTTTACATACTTAAAACACGCTTAGCTAATCTGTTTCATTTTTGCGTGAATATTATAAGTATTCTGTACGTTTTTTCATACAGAACACCGATAATATTCATGCATTCTGAAATATAAAATTCATATTAATATTGTAGGAACTGGCCCAGAACTAAGATCTTTTCAAAAACAAGAAATTTATCAAAACAAGATATAATTATAAAATATTTTACTACGGCTTATCTATTAATAGATGACTTTTACTTATTAATGAACTACCTTCAGCAATAAGATCCAAAGAATCAGGAATTATAAACATTAATTTTTTTCTAAGCACCTTGCCAAAAGAACCGAAGAAGCTGGATGCTGAACAAACTAAGACACAGTAAACTAAATCGGGCGATATAATCAGAAGATGTTTCACAAAAACCTATATAAGTATGCCAAAAATGACAAACCCCATCTTTGAACAGCTTCAATTTAAATTAGGGGTAGTGTCTATTTTACTTCCATACTGGAGCACAGTATTTAAGCATTGGGCCAGTTAAGTCATCAACAGGATGATTAAACTATAACCTACCAATAAAATCCAAGAAACTGAACAGAGATTTGACTTTCATTTTGGCATAAAAATGAACATTAGGCATATAACGATTCATCCGATCGATGTCAATTGCATTACAATCACGAATGACCAACATACTATAAAAGCTTACATCATTATATTTAGATACCTCATCAAAAAATAAATCGAGAAAAACAACAAATAGAGAAGTTAAACTTTATTTCCATCCCTCATTTTCACATCAAACCGGATATTTAGGCGATCTAAATTGAGATCAAACTAAACTACGGAACCGTTACCAAATATTTTTCCACAAATATTGGCTTGACAATCAGCTCTATATATCACGAAATTTTGGGAAAATAATAATAAGACACAAAGCTGCAATTCAAGGAAGATCCAGTGAAATCAATGATATAAAAAAGATTATTCGCTAGACACACAAAAAAGCTGATCTGAAAGTGGGAAAAGCCCTCTGACTTTCTGATATAATACTCGGAGAGATTATAAGCCATTAATGAAGCTACAGTGTCCGCCTCCTCAGATTTCTTATTATCACTCTCAGAACAAAACACCTGGTTATGTTTCCATGAAACAAAGAATGGGAGGACCAATATTACAGAAGGCCATACTAACGAAACAGAAACCTTATCAAAGTTAACTCGTTAACTGATCTGTTAACCAGATCACCAGATGATAATCTGGTCCTTTGGTAGTTAATTTAATAGATTTTTATCTTTAAACGAAATGGATTCTACAACAATTTTTCCAATATTCTTATCTTTAGCAGTAGTGTTAAACCTGGTGACAAATAAGGCTTTCCTTTTGAGTTTATCAACTGAATATTTTTATCACTACTGTTACCTTTATCTTATTAATTTTTTTTTCCGAGACTGTGTGGTTTAACGATTATCCAGTCACAATCGTTCACCTCCGCATCCTCTAAATAATATATTTAATATGAGCAATTAATACACCTTCCTCAGATTTTTTGACATCCTGTACTTTCTTCAATGCATTTACAACTTCAATGTTGTTTTTTTCGTATTAATCAACTTTATCTTACCTTCAAAAGATGTTTTCGGTAATGATCTGGTCGTCATTTGATTGTAGCTTACTACATTGTCATCATTATCTTTTGTTAAGGCATCATCATCAAACTGGTTATTTAATAGTCTATTTGAAGATTTCACATCAGTTACTGCAACAGTTAACTTGAGACCTTGTCAAGAAATATGTCATATATCTTATCAGTCATTAATAAAAATGATTTATCAACAGATGTTTCTAAGACAGATCAACATCCAGATCCATTGTATGAGTTTTTGGTAAGAGGTAGTTGAAATATTTTGAAACAAAATATCAGAATGAACGAAGGCAAGATCACAGAGTAGAATTAAATTTATTACTTTAAGGACCTCTTACTAACCCGTTAACCCATTGGCGTATTATATAACCTTTAAATAACTTAGAATAATCAATACAGAAATATTTACATTATCCACCTTTACATAAAAATCAAATTCGGTTGACTCAATTTTACTACGTGAAGGATAAAGAGTCCGACCATATGGATCTTATAGGGCAAGCCTTTTTGCTTTTACCAAAACCCTTGTCACATAGAAAATATATCAAATCTTTTGTGGGGCTATCTCTTCAGAAATACTTTACCTAAAATAGCATCAATTAAAAACTCCAAGCGGTCGTCTATCAAAAATAAAAATCAAGCATATATGTTTAATAAATAAAGATGAAAGGCTTAAACCTTGGCCAAAGGGGACAGGTAAGGGAATCGTTCCCGGAACCATCAGAGGATCGAAAAATTAATAGTATCGGTAAATATGTTGTACACAAAATAGATTACAAATTTTATAAAAAAAATATTATTTATTGCAAGAAACACTACTGAATGTATAGTTATAAATAAAAGGATGAATAAAATCTTTTTTACGTAAATTATAACAACAAGAATGGATGTCGTAATAGTTTTATTATGGGGAAATTTTGTTTTATGAAATTTGTAAAACATTTTGTACACGCATGAAATGTTCACTTTCAACCTGCAAATAGTTGTGAACCGCATAAATGCAGTTCAGAAAACCGAGCAAGACCAAGGGCATTCTCATACTCCCTACTCGTTCATTCAGAGATTTTCATAAAGAATGCCTGTTACGTCATTAATTCCAAATTTTATTTAAATATCTTAATCTGTTCTTGAGGAAAGATTCATCTATGAAAAAAAAAAAACAAATGGACAAAGAAGAGTTTACGACGTACTTTATAAAAACAGTTTTTTCTAACATCCATGCCGCCAAGAGATTTTATTCTCATAAATACAACCTTTATTTATTTTAAATCTTCAACACAAAGAATGTTCCAGGAGGAAATGTTCAAACTTCTAAAACTATTCCGGCCAAGAAAGTAAAAAGAACAGTTCAAGTGAAAAAAAATTCGTTGTCAGTCGGTCTGTTTTACGTTTTTAAAAACAAAAACATTATATTATTTATGTGTGTGTGTGTGTGTGTGTGTTTGGATAAAGATGCACAAAAATTGTATTAAATTAAATCATGGCTAACTTTGTTATAGGCTTAATTGTGTAATTAAAAAAAATAATTATATTAAAAAATATAATGCGGAAATTCACGCTCATATAAAAAAAAAATATATATATATATATACACCCAGTCTGCTGTGTACTCTACAGAGAGATTACTTGAATTATATCTTATTTTTTTAGTTCCAAGTTCCTCGTGTTTAGGTTCGGAAATATTCATGTTTAAATATTTAACAAAAAATGTATGTAATGTTTATTTTGTATGCGAAAAAGCGTTAAATTATCAAAGTATAAAAACTTAATATATAGTTTTTGGTTTCGAAATTACAAATAAAATATCAAACTGGTAATAATTATAATACATAGACAAATAATTTTTTTTGTTATTTTTTTTGGCCGTACGCAAACAAATTTATGAATAACAAAAAAAGTATTACAATAGTACCCGAAAAACAAATTACTTTATCATCTATGAATATTTTGTTTAAATATTCTACAGATATATATTTATTTCAAAACTCTTGAAAAATTGGTCAAATTCAAAAAATCATGCATCTGCGTGGCAGAATGGTATATCATTTCAGACTTTCATCCTTTCACACCTTTTAGCGAATTCGAATCCCGCTCAAATATGGCGTTTTTCGTACGCTAATATTTCCATTCTATGTAACCAGGCACAACTTTCAAGCTTATGTGATGAATTAACCACAAAAGAAAAACAATAAATCTACCAATCGGAATGAAGTATGAAGCAACTACGATGAATAATTCTAATTCCGATGAAATTTTAAATCTAATGCAACTACACTTTTATTCATTTCAAAAAATGTCTTAATGAAAGTATTATAACAGATACAATCAGGGAAATTTATCAAAGTATTTTGATAGAATTTACCAGAAATAAATAAAAATAAAATATTTATTAATAAAAATATTCTTTCTTTTTCCTGTTTAGCCTCCGGTAATTACCTTTCAGATAATACTACAGAGGATGATATGTATGAGTGTTATTTGTTAACACTCATATGTAGCACTCATAACAAATAAATTTTATTTGACTTTACATTGATTTCAAATGTTCATTCTTTTACCTTTTTCTTAATAGTCAAACTTCACATTTATTCAGAATTACATTCAAAACAAAATTTATGAAGACGCTATATTTACCACACTATAGAGATTTCTTTGAGTCAAATTTTTCCTTAGCTACCACTCGTATTGAGTTTTTTTCAAATTCTAATTATCTGTTCATCTTATGTAATTATCACTCTGTTTTCTTTAATTATTTATTATTTTGTATAGACATTCTTTGGCATATTTTCTTCTATCTTCAATAGATTATTTTTAGGAAAATCATATTCACGTCGATACATTTTTTTTTTTTTTTACTTACTTCAACGTTTATTTTTTTAACTTCTACATCATTTTTTGATTAAATCATCAATAAAGCAAGATCAGTGAGAAGCAGAATACTTGTCTTAATCCTCCTCTTCATAGGTCAAACGAAGCAGTTTTGTGTATCCTTTATTTTCATAACAGTTTTCTGATTATATTTTAACTATTTGTGTGAATACTATTTGGTATCTTCGCAGTTATACATTTTTGTTAATTATATTAGCTTGATAAATGATCTTAATCATATAAGAAAATTTAAAAAATTTCCTTTTTGTATCATTGAAAGGCAATGAAGGAAACAATTAGTGTAACTTCTAATTCTATCCTTTCTTTATGTTTCAATGATAAATAAAAATATGGAAGATTTTATTTAGAAACCGTTACGCTAACTTCTATAAAAGTATGTAAAGTACGAATCGATATTATCTATAACTAATTTAAGCAATTGAGGTATTTAAAACTGTTTAGTTTTTAAACTTATTTAACTCCGATTTTTAAATAACAATTTTTAACTCAATTCTCTTGAACAACCTAAAACGTATTAGGCATAATATTTCTTTTTCAAGTGAATTTAATGTTTTAAATGCCGGTATTTAGGAATTGTTATTTTTATTTTAAAATTTGTACGGAACATTCGCAATCTACAAAAGGGTTAGATTTTGGGTTATTGTTATGGTTCGCTATATTATGAACATTTATTATACACAGAATTAATAAATAGAAAATTTTATTTATTTATTCATTGGAACACAACAGAAAAAATCCACTTACAATGCACATACGCGTATACACGATTATTCTACATCTAATTAACAACAAAATAATTAGAATTAGTAACTTGTATAAATTAGTGAACAGAAGAGTTTATCCTCAAACAAGAGTATTACAAGAAAATAATTAAAAGTAAACAACAATATAATATATATATATATATATTATATAAAACATTAGGTATAATGTTATACCTAATTTTTTTATTATACAATAATATGCTGGAATTCAGCTCGTACCGCACATTGGTTCAATCTTCGATAACAAGTAGAGATCGTTTTTAAAAATTCATTGCTATTCCAGTCAAAAGTTTTTATTTCTGTACAATTTCATTAAACTTTTTCATCATAAATAATATTGGTTAATTAATGTACTGTTAAGGTATGAACTTTAGGCTTATTGAACATTTGCCTAGAGCGCATTTTAATAACAGAAGGTATAAAATTATATTTTACTTAATAACCAGGAGTTATCTGCAAACCGCAAACCTAGGAGACTATCTCCTAGGTTAAGAGATTTCTCCTAACTGTAAAGAAGGCAAATGAAATTCCTCCGCAAGAGTCACTCTATGAATCGTGAAAGGATAGATTCTGTATATTCCAAAATACAAATATTTCAACATGTTTTTTCTGTAGACTTTTAATTAATCTATTTTTTTTTATTTGCGCTATTCTAAATGACGTATCAGGCTTCTAAATGAGACTTAAAAAACGCGTAATGTAAATTGACAACCGTCAAATTTGATTTAAAAATAATAGCGATTCTTATAATAAATCCCAAATTTTATATGTTTGCTAAACACTGGGCTTACATGTGATTCGAATTTAAAATTAAAAAATTAGAACTATGTCGCTATATTGCCAGGAAACTGTACACAATACAGTTTTATCATAAACCAAAATTTCAAAGCAAACGCATATTAAGTAGAAATGAGGTACCAGGAAAACTTACTGTACTAACAATATTGGAGAAACTTAAATCAGCAATAGGAGACCAAAATCAAACACTTATTTCAATGGTTTTCTTATGTTCGAAATCCTGTATAGGTGAAATTAATAATTAAAATTTGACACTTCCCGATATCCAATCAAGCTGAAATTTCACACACAACTTCAGAAACAAATCATATGTTTCGGTAACTAAGGGTTTGTTGTGGTAGCAACAAAGGATTTTGTTACAACAAAATTGAATTTTTTTTTTTTAATGCCCGAAGCCGGAAATACAACTAAGCATTAACAAAGCTCCAGGGGGTGCCTTCGCCACAAACTGCCTCCAGGCAGCTGGAACTTGAGCTTTTGTTGAGCCACAAGGGAGTCCCCGCCCAATCATTTAGGGTGGGACACCTAAGCGTCCCGTCACTCCTACACGGGGCTGTCTCAGCCCTAAAGTCATCACAAGAGTGAAGATGATAATTCATTTCCGGGCGCCGGCCCTGCAGCTACGGCCTCCAAGAGCGTGCCGACATTGCAGTGCGAACACTTAGCTTCCGTTGGACAGTTTTTACGGAGATACCCCTCAGCCTCACAACTTAAACATCACCCCGTCTGTCAGCACCGCCGCATGTCCCGGTCGGTGCCCTAAATCCCAACATCGACAGCAAAGTTCTTCGTCGGACCTTCTGGACACCCGAAAAGACACCCACCCGTCTCTAATTCGGCCAACCTGCAACAATTCTGTCGCCAGCAGAGGAGGAACTGCCACTGTTGCCACATTTGTTTTGCCATATGACGCCCTTAAGGAGAGGACATCGATGGTAACCGAATCACCAACAGTCTTGCGCATCGCGCGCACCAAATCCTCCTCTGAGGTAAGGGCGTCAACGTCCTTAATGGGTAAGTGTACCCGCCGTGATCAAGGTGCCTTCAACCTTATCCAATATTTGTTGCCTTAACATTGTAGCCACATCTCCTATGTCTTGGACCCGTATGTGAAGGTCCTCTTCCTGATCTCTGCGCACCGACAAGATGTTCACCTCATCTGTCGATACAGTGTCTCGAACCGTTCGGAGAAGGTCCGCGTATGATCTTCCCGCCGCCTTCACCACCACAGTAGCGGTTGGGAGACCTACTGATTTCTTCGCCTGGGGTCGACTCCCCTTAGCCCCAAAGAAGACCCATCGTAATGCATACAAAGCTTAGTGGAACTCCTCCAGGCGAAGTATTCAGCCACCTTATGAATGTATTGCCCCAACTTCCCCTGAGTCTCACAAACACAAAAACAAAATAGTACAAAATGGATTTGTACGCAAGTAACGAAATGGATTTGTTATTATAACGTATCTTTACTGATTTTCTACCGTAAATAATCTGATTTTGTTTCGACGACAAACCGATTTGTTATCGTAAGTAAATGAATTCTTTACTATAAAAAAAAAATCATGTGACCCATCTTTTGATATTTTAACAAAGCTATTTTTCTTCGTGTGAGGATAGTAAAGCTTCTCGTGGGAACAAAAAATGAAACCAAAGTATAAAAAACTAAAAGAAACTGCAACAAAACATAAAATACGGTTGGAGAAAGCTGATCAAAAATACCATGAAAAGCGAGTGAACGACAGTAAAAATGCGTAGCGGGCGAGAGTTGATGTGTTGATTTTTTACTCTATTTTAGGCAGCACTAGTAGCGTAAATATTACTGAATTCGAATCTTTATTCTGTGAGAATCCACAAATGTAAAACTGTGAATATAAATTAAAATGATTAAACAAAGTAATAGAATACTGATGAATTTGAATTTGGTGTTCTGTGAGAATTAATAAAGGTGAAAGTGTGTAGATTTATTAATATTTTATCAGCGCAGAATGGTTTTCTTTTTACAAATGTTGAAAAATATTTTGATTATCTATAATCACTGAAAAATTATTTTTTATTTTTTACAGCAATTTCGGTTTGAAAACAAAACCATTTTTTTAAATATCTTCAATTCAATTTGTTTATTAAAATTTATAAACATATTTTTTGTGAAAGTTTTCTATAATAAAAAAAAAAACAACGATTATACGTTATCCAAACAAAATTTCAGGGAAAATATATCTCTACTGGCTTTTATATTATCTCTGTCTCTCGTGGAATAAATTTTATCTTATCAAATCTTATACAAGAGGCATATATTATTTAGGTCGTGATTATTATTATAATAATTATTATTATAATAATAATTATTTATTATTATTATTAGGCTCTTTTTTTCTTCAAAATGTGATTTTGTTTTAAAATTACGAATGGTTTTTAGTCAACAGCTATTTTTATTTTATACTGAAAAAAATTTACTATTTTACTCTGATTTTTTTATTCACCGTAATAAATACAAATTTTAACTGTAAATTGGTACGAAAAAAGTATTGAAAATAAAAGCAAACTGCAAAATACAAAACAAAACGGATTGAAAAGGCAGAATGTTGTGAGTAAGCCGATCTAATGCATTGTATCAAAAAAGGTTTTATTAAGAGAAAAATCGAACAAAGCACAAGCATTCATAACATACAGAGTTATGAACTATGTTAAAAATAATAATAATAATAATAAAAAATATACACTGAAATTATTTTCCACTTTTTCCTAATAAAAAAGTAACATAATAAAAGTAAAAAACATATTCGATTAATAATTTTTTTAACACGGTTCAAACACAACTGCTCCTAATTTAAACTTAAATAAGCCGCTTTATAAAAGACAACGTTTTTTTCTAATTCCTTTTTATCTTTTTCATATTAATTCATATCTTTATGTTAGTAGCAGTTGTACTCAACTTCCTCTCAACTTATTCGGTTATTACCAGCATACAATGTAGTTCACCAGATTAAATAAAATAAACTAAAACTTTATTGATTTCTTGTAACTTTGATTCAATAACTTTTATTAGAGAGACAGACCTTTTAAAATTATAAAATATAAGTGAAATAGAATAATTTTCCTATTAATAAACCGGCTTCTGTCGTAAATTATATAAGCATAAAAATTAATTTTTATAAGTAAATTTTATTTGCTTGTAATAAATTTTAAAAAAACCCACGACGAAATAAACATTAAGTAAAAAAATATCAATTAGAAAGACTGAGAAATATTCAAAAGTCGTTTTGAAGAAATATATCTACTGCAGCGCCCCCTGGTGGGTAATAACCGTAAAACTAATATAAGAACCTGCTCTGAAGTGATACCTATGTAATGCAAAAAACCGCATCTAAATCGGCCAAGTAGTTTCTGAGCAAAATGGTGAAAAACAACACACACACACACACAACCTCTTACCTCAAACTCATATACTATCTCCGTACCGTCGTGGGTAAAAATGAAAAATAAAAATAATTAAAATTTACTAAGAAAAACAAATATTTAAGATAAAGCGAAAAAAGGATAAATTAATATTAATAATAAAATCTAAGAAACATGGTTAGGTAGATGATAGAAAAAGATATCAATTTTTTAAGCTAAATTAAACAAATCCAAGGCATAACAAATTCTCCCTTCGAAGTATATAAGTTTACAAAATGATCGTTGTAAATTTTCTTAGAAGATACATGACGATTTGAATAAAATCGATAACGATTAAAAATCATTATAAAAATCAACGATAATATTATTCTCATAACTTACAATCTTAAAGATTATTTTGTAGAAGATTCTAGTAATGTAAATTTCTTTGTTTCAGCTTCTACGACTGCTTACACTAGACTCAGACAGTACAATATAATGAATAAACTTGGAAAAACTTAACCTATTATTTATGATACTGATTTTGTGATTACAATGTAACTGAAATAATACTTTTGATACTAATTGAGCGATAAACTCGATAAAGACGATCATATATAATTAACTTGATGACATCGCTGCGAAAGCTTGAACCTTGTGCGTGGGGTATGTAAACGGAAATTTATAGCATATGAAAAATGCCATGCCTGACCTGGATTTGAACTCGATATCTTCGGATGAAAGGCTGAGGTGCGACCACTCGCGCCACGGAGGCCGGCATTTACTTTCCTCAAAATTTATGCATACGATACTGTCAAACTTAAAGGAAAAATGTAAGATTAAAGGGTTCACGCAGAATTATAAAAATGTTAAGAGATTAAACTTTAAGTCGAGGATGGAAATATTAGATGGATTTATGAAAATGTTACAAGCAAATTTCTATCTGACAGTTCAAAATGTTAAAGACGAAGAAGTTAATCAGTAAACCAGTTTGAAAATACAGTTCGATTACGATAAGAGAATGATAATTGAGCAAGAAGAAATATATTTCCAGGGTAAAGATACTTTACGCTGGAAATATTAGAAACAGATAACGCATACCATAACGCATGCTACCTATCTTCTTTTTTTCCTGTTTAGCCTCCAGGAATCACCGTCAGGTATTACGTCAGAGGATGATATGTATGAATGTAAGTGAAGAGTAGTCTTGTAACAGTCTCAGGTCGACCATTCCCAAGATGTATGGTTAATTGAAACCCGACCACCAAAGAACACCGATATCCACGATTTAGTATTCAAATCCGTATGAAAGTTATCGTAAAAAAAAATATTGAACTGGTACTGAAAAACTGGGTAGGTCGATAGGAGGGTAGAATGTAGGTGTGTAGGTGGTTAGGTGTGTAGGTAAGTACGTGCGATGTGGGTGGATAGGTTGTATGTAGGTAGGTTGAGAGATTGATAGGTGCCCAGGCGGGTAGTTAAAGTGGTAGGTAGGTAGGTTGATAGGCCTTTACTAGGATTTGAACTTGGAACTTTCGCCTTCGAAATCAACTGATTTACGAAGACGCATTCACCACTAGACCAATCCGGTGGGTTCATACCAAATATCTAGACAGTAATATCTAAACCATACATAGAATAATATAAGTAAAATTAACTACAATACAAAACCCATTTTAGTATTTAATGAGTTCTTGCTCATTAAAAACGATTTTTGAAATTACCTGAGTGAAATTATTCATAACTGTTTAAGTTATTTGTGTACAATATTTTCTAAAGCCGCATTAGTTATTGTAATGTATACTGTTTGAAAGTTTAAAATATATATTCTTTCTTAAATTGTTCACGTTTTTATTCAAACCATACCATTATAGGGTAATAAACAAGCTAGATTTGAAAGGTTAAATTCAGGAAGAAGGAATGCAAAGGAAATTTATGTTTATTGTGGGTAGAGACAATTTTTATAAAAAAAAGAAATGGATGGGCCTGTAAAGAAATTATGACGCCGGATATATAAGCTAGTACGTAGTAAAATTTGCGCACCATATTCATAATTACAAGGTTCAAGCTTAGTGACAGATAAATCATCTCAACAAAAAAAAAATGTTTTATTGTAACATCACAGATTCTCAAAAGAGTACGGGGAAAGCACATTTTGGAGACCGATCTAATGGAAATGTTTATCTATAACTTTATTCTATCTCTATACACAATCGAATAGCAAACATACTCTACGTACAGAAATTTTAAACGGTAACTAAGATCCCCAAATTTACTTATAGGCCCTAAAACACTGCAAGATTTATGTTAACTGCAATACCTAAATGTGGGAACTGATTTATTGAGATACAACTTTTAATCGCTCACTATTCTGGATGAATTGTAAAATGTGTATAACTCAATGGAAAACCAATGATAAATAGTGTAATGTCCTCATTTGAACAAGTTCCTGAATTTATCCTCAGAATAGGGTGTATAATTCTAACAGCAGTTTTTCAATTGTTGGATCCTAACATCTAAACACCTCTTTCCAATATTAGTATTTCTTTTTCTCTGATTACATTATGGAGGCCTAAGCCTTAGGGTCATCTACGACTAAGAATTTAGTGATCTATGAAGCTGTTATAAAGTTATCTCTGGTATAATCAAATGGGGGTCAGCTTTCTGTGGATCTAAATATGAGTTTAAATAAATTCTAAACGGATCTAAATTTCGTTCAGTTGCCCATTTCCCGCCTGCGAAAGAGGCTATAGAGCCTCGCGATGGAGGCATGGCAGCTTGAATGGCACACCACGACTAAGGAAAGATCTTTGTATAGGTTTATACAGGATCTGGGGGGATGGTATGCCACGAATTCATTTTTAAGGGCAGCGGGTGCCCAAGTGCTCACCAACCATGTGGATTTAAAGCAATACCTTTCGGTTTCGCCTAGCGGCTGATGAGTTGGGTGTCTGCGGGGAGGTCCAGTCGAACGCGCATACGATGTTCGACTGCCCTGCTCTTGGGGGGGGGGGGGAGCAGAGACCGGGCCACCATGGAACTTAGAGGTCAGGGGCAAAACTGGCCGCTCATAAACGGCGAGTCAGTGTGGCGAGAGCCGCATTGTCGGACCGTGTGGGAGTTCCTCGATGAGGTTGCGAAGTTCAACCGTCATCGCTAGAGTTTTTTTAATTAATCTGGGTTATACTGATTCCTATAGCGCCACTGTGGGAAGTTTTTCCTGAGATAATGGCTGGCCACCACCCAGATGTAAGCTCCAAGCGCTTTAAATGGTGGACAGGCACTAGCTGGCATACAGCGACCGAGGCGTGACAGCCTAAATTGCTGTCTTTTATTTTATTAATTTTAATGACTTTTAGTAATTAGTAACAAGGGGTGCGCCTCCCCGATCTAGATTTAGTTTGACAAGTGAGCGGTTGGGACACATAAGCGGGTGGTGAATAGCATCCTGCTTAATCCGATCACGCTGATAGGTAGCTCACTAGGAGTTTTTAGGTAAAGAGGTCGCTAAACTGTTTTAGAGGCACAGTAGCCGTATCTTGGCACTAACATTTGGTCTATGCTCTAGGGCGACAGAATGGGGTGGTGGCGGGAGAAATGCCAATTAACCAATGAGTTTTTCTATGAGGTTTCTAAATAAAGTTTCTATAAGTTTTCTTCTGTTTTATGTGGCTATCTAGAAAGGTGTTGCCTCCTAATATATCTAAATAAAATACATTATTAACATTAAAATATTCGTAAAATCTTTACGTATAAAATAAATGTATGCACCCAAGTCGGGAAATTCAGGAATCCTAAAAAAAGGCAACCATTTCCTATCATGATAAATAATTCATAAATTAAAATATATAATGAAGTGAGCTCACTCTATGTAGTCTCAATCCGCTTGGGTTTTTTTTATTCAGGCCCGATCACCTAAACGGGCAGATATAGGTAAAACAAAGAAAAAAGAGCTCTAAATTAGTTAATAGGATTCCTACAAAGATAAATCAATAATTTGAATTCTGAGGCGGATTAGTAGCATCTCTTCCTTTCAACCAGAGGTTTCTGAATCAGAGTACTTATAATTTTTCACAAGTTACAACATTTATTTCTCATGAAAGAGGATATTGTAATTGGTTGTCAGCTTGTAATAGTTGAAGTAAAGGAATAGATAAATAATTATTTTTTACTGATGTTTTCAGATTAAGTTTTTTCTTTCAATATCTGTTTAAGATTCTTACCCAAACCGAACTGTAATTTCTCTTTTTTCCATCAGCAAATATTTCATGTAATTTTTCGAAATATTTTATATCTCTTTTTTTTTAACATCTTCGAACACTTTCTCTGAAACAGTAAAATTTCACAGTGGCGTGCACCGAGATGTGAGGTTACCGACTGTACATGCATCATCCCAAAATACTAGTTTGAATCCCGGTCAGGTTAGGTAATTTTCATAGATTACAAATTGATCTCTCATCATCAGCAGCACAAAAAAAAACCATAATAGCATTGTCTTTTTGGAATCGGGTAGAAAAATGTAACTATAAATGAAAATGAATAATTTTTCCTGGTTTACATTATTTGAGAGAATAATAGGGAATAAGTCATTAGTAAATTCAGTTTTAACTTATCAAGTTATATTTATTTCATTTTTTAAATTTTATAGAAATGAATATGTTGCTGTATAACCGCATCAAATTTTTAGTGATTTTTCGGTAGGTAAATTTTTAAACGTGAATAAACTCAAATCGATTTGACTTTAAAGGTTTTCTTACCTATTTAGCAAAGATTATAATTTAAAATCTAACTAAAGCTACTTAGGATTTGTAATCTAACGCGTTACGAATTCTTCACTTACAAATACGCTCACTACTAACAATATGTGGAATCATATTTACTTGTAGATGTTTTAGCGGTAGTGCGGTCATACTTGTACAAGTTAAGCGATTCCCTTGCGTACCATTGGCCAAGATTTGAATTTACTTTATCTTAACCGCATTACCTAAACTTCTCTAGTAGAATAGATCTCGAAGGTAAAATTTACTTAAAATAGATTAAAAAAAAAAAAGGTGAAATTCTTTTGTAAATTCTGCGGAATAATCTAATTATGTTTCAGTTATCTTAAACCATATAAAACAAAAACATTACAGAAATTTTTTAATACAATAACTAAATGTTCATTTTTAATGGCAGTTTATGTAAACGAACTACAAAATAAATTTTTTATACATCAAATTTAAAATTATTCTCTTTTTAACGTTCGATTTTAATGTGTATCACCAATATACTCAATTAAGACAAAAATTATAACTGAAGATCAGGAAACCAATTTGGAAACTGGGAAGCGGTGAACATTATATAAATAACGGAAAGAAAAAAATGTATTCAAATAGGTAGTAGAAGTTTGTAAATTTGTTTTCAGTATT